>NW_017308219.1:142829-147060 GCF_000935625.1 Nanorana parkeri | reverse complement strand
AGGCAGCATAGGACCGCAGACAGCAGCTCTCCACAGCATGAGACCGAACGGCGTCAGCCCTCGGTACATGCTGCAGTAAAAATAGAAACGCCGGCATAGCCCCTCCCCTTCGGCCGGCGCAACGCGCATGTGCGAGACGTCAGCGGCCGTCAGGGAGACCCGTGGAACGCAGCGGCTGCGTTCCACATTGCGGCCCGAAGAGGGGGCGGAGGCTTAACCGGAGCCCCATGGAGCGCAGCCTGCGTTCCAACAACCGCCGGAACAGGGGGACAGTGTACCACCCTAATGAACCCAGTGTTACTGGGCAACTCCTGCCGCCTCGGGGACCAGCAGCGAGGCTCCCCCATCATGGCCCTTTAGGCGAACCTGGGGGACTACACCCGACCGTGCGGCCCAGGGTGGACGGTCAGAGGCTTTACCTCCGCCAGGTAGGCAACTCCCCACCTCCATCAGTAGTAGGAGGAGGAAAAAAGAGGAACGCTGAGGACTGGGGGGTGCTAAGATTTATGAGTTAAACGTCCTATCAGATTGGTAGGGAGGCGGGGCCATCCCATTTGTGTGCTGCCATGGAGCTGTCAGGGAAACAACTCTAGTGCACCTCTAGTGACAACACATGCTTACAGTACTGTATGGTTGCAGATCTTCCCTGTTTGCAGGAGAACGTCCCCATTTTGTGCAATTGTCCTTGGCAATGTCCCTTGGTGGCAGTGGCATTCCTGGGGGGGGGGGGTCACCCCGGGGTCCCACCACTCAGAGGGTGGCCTGGTGTTCCCACCGGCGATATGTAGATTGGCAGCAGTGTGCCGGGTGCTGAAAGACTTAATTCACTGGCACTGAAATAAGCAAGAACTGTTAAGCCAAATGATCGCCATCTGACAGTTGGACTATAGTTCAGGTAAGTAAATACTGACCAACAATGCTGAGGGGGTGTTATTATTGTTGTGGGCTAACTTTAGCTAATGGCTATTTGCTTTATTGGACAAACCTGTTAGTATGATTGCATGTGACTCATATCAGAACAGAATCGGGTTTCCTCATTCATCCTAAAACTTGCAGACCTTGTAGATTAGAATGTGACCTTTTCTTCTTTCTGCAATAAACTAGTGTACAAGGAGAAATAGTGACTTGCAAAGTACAGGAATTTAGGGCAATCAATATGATTATAGTTTTTGATGTTTGCTGTGCATTACTACACTTTGCTCTTTATCTTATTGAATAAACTGGTTTGGCAGATAGTTGAGATACGATACACATACCACATTACACATTCCACTGCACAGAGCAAAATAAAGGAAGAGCAGGCAGGCAGGCTGACCTGCATATTCCTGCCCAGTAATATCAGTTATGCGCTGCTCTGAAGAAACAACACCAGCAATCCGACACATATATAATCCACAAATGTCTGCTAAGTAAATTAAATGTGTCCTCAAAGAAACATGGAGGCCGCCATTGTGCCTTTGTGGGATATAATTGCTGCTAATGACAGCCAATGCTGAGGGTTATTTCACCCCCACACTGCAAGCCATACAACATGAAGCGACACCCACTATATTGGCCACACCTCCTTGTGTTCTGTGGGTGGTATGCTAAGTGTACCCCAGTTTTTTTCTCGATGCCTTAGCATGTATAGCTTGGCGCCTCTTATTTAAAATCTGTTATTTTTGTCTTTATACCTAAAATATCTGCCTCTTGTTCCAAGTGCAAGACGTTCTCTGATTGAACAAGGTGGAGAGGAAGGGTGGATGAAATCACGATCTTCACCTTGTCAGATCAGAGAATGCCTCATATTCATTGAAAAAAATACAAGGCATTCTCTGAATGGTGGAGATGCTGTGTGAGCGACTCCCTGTGTTCAGTGAGCAGTGGGGGTGTTTCTGTAGACGCACCTGGAGGAACACGGCTATGATTGTATGTTACATGGACTACTACAATGATTTTTAGCATCCCCTGCAGCCCTCCATATATCAGATTTGGAAACTGATATTGAGCCAAGTCAGAACAATGTATATATATTTTTTAAATCACTCATGGAGTTAAACTGTGAGAGTTCAACCATGCGTTCAGGTAATTTGTGGTTGTGGCTACAAATGAGGATGTGATTTTGTGGTTGTGGCTACAAATGAGGGGGCCTAATTTCATGGGTATGGTTAAAACTGGGTGTGATCAGTAAGGTGCCCCCAGATTTCATTTGGAAAATGAATATCTATGTACACTGTATCTATGGATGAGCAGTTTTGTCATACCAGACTACTATCCAGATTTGGACTATAAAGCACCTCTAGCTCTCCTAATTTCCATTATAGCTGCACAATCCAGTTCACTTTGGGTTTGTGTTCTTTTTGAGATCTCTGAATGAAGTTCAAATGCTCCCACTTCCACACATCTGAGGCTGAAAAACAAAGGCGGTTCCAGCCATATAAGAGTTGCAAATGCCCAGTGTACTCTGAAGAAGGGAGTCTTTCTGGAACTCTTTGTCATATCACTTGCTCTAGCACCATGTATGTTTTAATACCCAACACACTGAATTACGTAACACTTAAACAAGAAAAAAAAAAAAAAACACCTAGTCCTGATTCTCAGTAAAAGCAGAGGTTCAGCACCATGGACAGCGGGTCTCCATAGGAAGTCATTGTATTTTCATTGGACAATTCATTCATTTCCTATTTCAGTACCAGGTAAGTAAAAAACAAGTAAATAAATAAAGCTAAAGGCATTGAAAGGGTCAGGGAGAGTGAAAATGTGTTGACTATACCGAATTAATATATATGGACAAATTTTTCCAGGAGCAAAAAATTAGGAATGAAAAGGGAAACCATGGAATGCTGGCAGCTATCGCTTCTCTGTGTCCTTCTTCTCTGCAACAAAACACAGTCTCCAGCATGAACAATTACTATGCGCTGTGACTAGCGGAGCTAGTTCTGTATTCAGGAGGCACTCTGTGTCTGTGTATCATCACCTTATTAATACATGGGCTGTGATGAAATGAAGCACGTCGGACTTGTAGGCACTAAACACGCTGTCTGTTTATCCTCCCTGCTACAACCCAGCAGACAGGGCACGCTTAGGCAATTTAAAAGTGCAGCATTATACAACAACGGGTGATAACAAGGAATCATTAGGAGGCGCATGCATTAAGTTGATCCTATTGGGTGAATAATAAGTAGGGTGCTCTGCTTCCTTTACTTGGGCCATAATACTAGAGGGGCCCTTTAATATCTCTAAAATACAACCACAAGTCCCAGCACCATCTGAAACATTTTGGCATCAAGTCATTAGGTACAACTCCAATTGAGTTCACCTGTTGATTTTCACTTATTGCCTGCAGTTGCTCTTTAAACCCCATATCCGCGCAAATATAAAGCCCACCACCACCACCACCACCACCATCTCTCCCACCCTCTGCGCTTCTACCTATTCATACATTTTTAAAAAATCTAAAAGTTGCTCTTTGCAACACCTCTTTTTGGAGTGGAGACCAATGATCCAGTGATGCAGCTTGGCCAGCCCTGCCTAGTCTTGTTGCCATCCATCATGGTGATGTCATCACACTGCTGCAATCTTCTGGTGCCTGCGATGACCTTGTCACTGGTCAGCCAATGGGAAGTGTCCACGTCAGCCAGGCTGTGATGTGGGCACCCAAAGAAGCACCCTCTTATTATGGAGAAAAGGGATTTTGGGTAGTAAGAAGTAAAAGGGACTTTTAGCCATTTTTTTGTAGTAAACTTAACAATGAGTTGGGGTAGGTGGAGTAATGGAGGGAGGAAGGGTTCCCAATGATCTGTTTTAAAGAGCATCTGTCACTCTGCCTATTCATGGCAAAGTGACAGGTTCCTTTAACAGGCCACCACACTAATAGTGACTTTGCCATGCTCCATAATGATATTTTTTGAAATTACATGGGTCTAATCCCTCTGTACGTTCCGTGTCAGTTTGTGGCAGCACTTCCACAGGGCTAATTACCTTCTCCCATTTCCAACATGATAGTATATTGCCAATTTGCCATGTGCTGTATACACGAGTACTGCATCCTGGAAGAAAGGTGTGAAGGTCACATGTTCCCCATACCAGGGCTCAGACAGTTGAACAAGGCAGTGGGAGAGCACAACCAAGGTATCAATGGCTTGGTTGGGTGTTCTGTTAAGAGAACCTGTCACTTTTATCTGAAAGGCAAAGTAGATAAATAATTGTAGCCTGCCTTGGGAGTTTCAGTCTGCAGAGTATAATCAACCCG
>NW_017308219.1:120881-142816 GCF_000935625.1 Nanorana parkeri | reverse complement strand
CTCGCTCTCTCTCTCTCTCTCTCTCTCTCTCTCTCTCTCTCTCTCTCTCTCTCTCTCTCTCCCTAAATAGGAATACTGTAGACATAGATATATGATATACAGTATACATACTGTATATAACATATAAAACCTACAGGTAAACAGGATGTTTTCGACACATGAATAATAAGGTTCCAGACTCTATGGCATTCCTTTAAAAAAAAACATTATATTTTGACATCTGATGTGTCTGTTTTCTTTTATTGAATTTACCATCTGTGTATTTTTTCCTATGTTGATGCCCCAACCGTGTCCCCATGTCACAATGTTATATTTAGAGACAGACAAGTCATCTCAAGAGAGTCCTCTCATCTGCCACATTACTGTGGATGCCACTTACTTCCAGATGGAGAGGCAGATTGGCAGGAGGTAGAAGAGCCCGATATCGCCATCTGCCTGGCACTGCCATGCCAGTACAGATTACATTTATACATAGGCAAGAAAGCTTCACCAACAGAAGGAAGTCTACTTGATTTAAGGAATTGCAAGCTCAGATGAAAGAAACCCGGTCAGCACAAGACACGTGTTCCAACGGCTGACCCAAACAGTTCATGTTCAAACACGTGCATCTCATTTGTGTTCAAGGCAAACCTCAACTGAGATAAAGATGGGGCCTACTATTACTTGCCTTCTGAAAATGTTACTTGTTGACTGTGCCTGGTTTGGACATTTTATGAGCCACTGACCCAACTCAAGTGTGCAGTATTCAGAGTCAGAGTTAAAGACAAAATATCTGATATGCATACTTGACTCAGAAAGTACATTGTAACAGCAATGCAGTTATCATTTCAGCAGTGGTAGCAATGATCAAGGACAGACACGTGTCTTATCAAGGACAGACACCACAAGTGACATGGGAGCATGGAGCCGGCTTCCCGCCCAATGAGGAAGCCCGGCAGCGTGTAATGACGCGCTGCCTGACTTCCTGATTGGTCGGAATCTGGCTAATCAGGAAGACCGGCAGCGTGTAATGACGCGCTGCCTGGCTTCCTGATTGGTCGGAATCTAGCTAATCAGGAAGCCAGGCAGCGTGTAATGACACGGCGCACAACTTTCTGATTGGTCGGGAAGCTGACTTCATGCTTCCTCATCACCTCTTGACGTAATGAAGTGGCGCCCGGCTTCCTGATTGGCCGGGAAGCTGGCTCCATGCTTTCTCGTCACCTGGTGACGAGAAGCATGGAGAGGGCTTCCCTGTCAATCGGGAAGCCGGGTGGCGAGTCTTTACACACTGCCCATCTTCCCGGCTAATCAGGAAGCCAAGTGGCAAGACATTACACGCCGCCTGGCTTCCTGAATGGGACTTCCGGTACTCAGTATTTGGTATCGGCGAGTACCGAAACAAAATATCGGTAGTTGGTGCATCCATAATTTAAAGTAAGGATAAAAATAGAGTCCCAGATAGCAGTATAAAAAAAATTACACAAGTTCAAAACCTTATCCTATTTAATCCAAAGTTTAGGAAAAAATGTTCTTGGCATGACATACACTTTACTTGTAGATGCAGCTAATATAAATACTTGAATTTGACTTGGGTTTTAGACTCTAGCAATCCCCATGTACATCAACATTCAGGCATTTAATGGCTTTTTCTTCCTGCGGTCTGTTAACAATGTGACGTGACTGCCCATCATCTTTTAGCTCTCTAGTATATCGTGGCTAGTCATGTTGCAGCGAGGGGCGGAGCTTTGTGCTGCTTGAAATTAGGTTTCTAAATGCCAATATATTATTGTTCATGCCTTTTTATGGAATCAGAAAGACGGAGTGTCAGTTCAGTCCATAAAATTAGATAGCAAAAATCTGACCTAGCACTGAAATATATGAAAGTCAAATGAGGACACGTCATCTATTTCCTTCGGTGCCAGTGATGTAAAACTTGTTCTTTCTTTTTGCGTCCGTCCTTCAATAAAGTCATCATTATCTTTAAACTGTGTCAGTTGTATTTCTCTTCAGTGGAAGGGCATGAAAAAGGATCTTGTTAGCCAGGTATAAGAGACTCCATCTTGGGAAACAAGAACAGGACCCTTGGCGGGTCTTGGAAGCTGCAGAGTGTAATGCAATGAAATGTTGTGTATGCATCCTCTGCTGCATTCTCCTGTTAGTCCAGGGTAGCTTAATGCCATACTAATGGTGGGCGTGTCCTCGACACTCTGGGCTCACAAGAAGGGCATTGAATGACAGTGGGCGTCATTCAACTCCAAAGAGAATTGGCACTGTCCCCTTCAGACTTATCACTCTGCTCTGAGATCCTGTCTTCTGTTGGGTTTGGCCTTTCACAACTTCACACAAACCACAAAAAACATAGTTTAGCCTTTAATACATTTTAAATACAATATAAACACCCCACCTTCCTGCTGAATTGAAAAATGTATTTTTACTTCCAACATTGAAAGTGACATTAAAGGCTAAAGTCCCCGCCCCCACAGTGCTAAAGTAAGGAAGTATCTTAAATGATGCCTCTTAATCCGATCTTCTTTCCTGTAGTTTTCAGCTGTCCCTCCAGCGCTGGTGCAGGTCTCCGTTCCAGCGCTGACTCCTCTGTCATCCTCTTCGTTCATGTCCCAGTCTGCATACGGGTGCACGCTGCTCCATGGACTTACCTTGTGTCTCTCCTCGTCTCCCGGCTGAACATCTGAACTGCGCATGCACCCGTCCCAAGATTCTCTGCGGTCGCCCGAGAAATTTTCACAGGTAAGTATTAACCCTTTCAAAAAGTTTTTTTTTTATCGTTTTGCATATATGTACTGCTTGCTAGCCGTAGATATATGCAAAAACAAATGAGGGTTTAATAACCCTTTAAACCAGAACTCTGGGCAAATCAAAGCTTAGACCTTGCAGTGAGGCTACCCCTGCACTGCAAGGTTTAAGTGCTCATTTTGTCTAGGGAGCTGAAATAAAGTTATACTCACCTGAATCTCCATCCCGGCTGGCTCCTAGACCACTCCCTTCAGCCTCCCTCCCCTTCAGCTTCAGCGATCTAAGGTCCCGTGAGTTATCATGTCCTCTGCAGTGTATAGTATGTGAGGACTCCAAAGGACATTCCATTGCTGGAGTGGAAGACGAGAGTGGCTGAAGCGACCGGTCTGGGAGCCAGATCATTGTTGGGGTGAGTATAACTTGGTTGTTTTAGCTCCCTAGACAAAACGAGCACTAACCCCTTGCTGTGCGGGGGTAGCCCACCGGCAGGGGTTAAGATTTTATTTGCTCGGATTTACGCTTTAAGATTAAAAAATAATAATGAATGGCGACATTTAGACCTTTTCTATAATTCCTGTCAAGCAGAAACCTTTCATACTATTAGGTACAGCAGAGAAATTTAAAGCAATTCATAAAAAGAAATAAAGGTGACTTCATTACTTAGCAGCCGAGAAGGGAGAGAGTTTAGGTAACCATAGCGATGGCAGCTTTCGGATGTCAAAATTTTAGTAGGATGCAAATTATTACATACGTCTATTAGCTTATTATGGAAAAGAGATTTGAGTGGGGGAAAAAAATATGAAAGGTTAGGAAGCTGCAGTGGAAACTGTTTATGTTGATGGAAAGTACAGATTTAATTAACGGGGAGCAAAGAAAGCAGATGTTAATCTTATTTTATTTTTTTTCCTCCTGTTGAAAACATTTAAAATGCAGAGCCGAGATATAAATTGTTAGCAGGGTAGGAGAATCGTTTAAAGTAGATCTTGTATTTAAAAATGACATTGTAACAGCGTAAGCTACTTCTGCCTCGTGGATTACTGTACATGAAGTGTATAAAGACGTCATGGGGTCTATTTATAAACCATTTGAGGGGTCTTTGTCCTGTGAATATCTGTGAATATTTATTTTGGGCAGATATTGACAAAAACCAACGTAGATACTTATTTCCTATGCTCCTCAGCGCCATCTAGTGGCCATAAGGTATTATTACATCACAATACATTCAGGTGGGTGCATGCCATATGCATTGGGGCTGCGCTGTTGTTTTCAGCGCAGCCACAGCACAAGACAAGGCAATTTGCCTTTATCATGGATGGGCTTGGTTTGTTGCAGTGGTGTGTACTGATAAAAAGTACTGCATGCAGTACAACCACTTCGCACTCACACAGGTTGAACACGATGGACCTTTTAGGTTGAACACGATGGACCTTATAGGTTGAACTCGATGGATCTTATAGGTTGAACACGATGGACCTTATAGGTTGAACTCGATGGACCTTATAGGTTGAACACGATGGACCTTATAGGTTGAACTCGATGGACCTTATAGGTTGAACTCGATGGACCTTATAGGTTGAACACGATGGACCTTATAGGTTGAACACGATGGACCTTATAGGTTGAACACGATGGACTTTTTCAACCTGACTAACTATGTAATTATGCAACTCCATTGTGCCCATGGAATTGAATGAAATGTCACTTGTGAAATTTCAATAAAGTTCTAAAAAAAAAGTGCACATTGTGATGTGCTAGGTTTGGCACATGGGTACTGTGCCTGGCTCCGCACACCAGCCCATGTGCATTTTGCTCAGCAGGTGGTGTGAATTGGCACTAAACAAGAGAAAACATGTCAGGAATGTTCGTTTTTGACATTATTCACACAAAACAAATGCCCTGTAAATTGTTTATAACTAGACCCCGATATGTATTGTGTCATTGAATGAAGATCCTGGCCCCATCCACAACTACATATAGACATGCATATGGCACCGGTAATCATATAATTAGTGAATGCCCATTGGTGTCTACAGTTTCAAGAAGAGTTTACCAATTTACTTCAGTGGACTGGGGAAGAAAATTGATCCCCTGGCAGTGTGGGTCATTTTTGAGGATATTCAAGTATACGTGAATCTGATGCAGTCAGTCCAAATCTTAGTTTGAGCAGATCATTTCACTCCTGTCTAGTATTGAAGAACAGGCAGAGGAGCCATCAAAGGCTCAGAGTCCTCAGAATCGCAGGCTTACAAAATTATTGTCACCCCTCAGCTCTCCCTGCTCCCCATTCCAGATCACCTGTTCGGTGTTCACATTAGAGATTAGAAGGCTGGAAAGGTGCTGAGTTACTGCTGGGAGCGGGGATCTGTGTGGGCTGAGCATCCAAGAGAATGACTTAGATGCTCCTGTTATGAGCTTCGAGGATGAATTGCTCCACAGTGCCTCCAGCTACATAGGGTAGTGAGGGTTTATTTAAAGCGTATTTATTAGGCTAACAGTATATTAATATTCAAATGTCTATTGCTTGGCCACAGGATTATTTTAAAGAAGAATTCCAGCTAAACTGCTTGATTGACACTTTAGGAACATAAATAAAGTTCTTCTACCTACAAAAGGACTTGTAAAGTAAAAACACTCCTGTAATCTGCTTAACTCTTTTGGGCTACATAGCTGCATGCCGAAAATATTTTTTAAAGCCTGCTGTTCTGAGGATTCTGAGCCACTGTCCCATTTCCTGACTGTTCTTTGGGTTCCTGAACTAAAGAGAGAAAAACTTGGATGACATCAGTGCTACTGTTGTGAATTGCTCCATGGTTACGACAGCTACAAAGGTCAGTGAGGGCTTGAGTTCAAAGCTCATTTACTACTTATTAGACATTGGTAAATGTATAAATCTCCATAGCCTGTCCACAAGTTCACTTTAAAATGTATTTTCAGGCATTATCCAAATGTACCCCTAAACTTCCTTTTCCCACTTGAGATGTCCTAGCCTTATTTTCTTTTCCTTGTTTCTTTAGAAAGAATCAGCTTGTATTACTCTCTGTGACATCATCACCAGCCTTGTAACATTCTTGTAGGGGCAGCTGCTGCTGTATATATGGGCACAACCCCAGAACTATGTTTCACAAGAGTTCTTTCTATATTGACAGTGTGTGGACATGCTCTTGGGAGTCAATATAGCAGCATTGTTTGTAGGGAAAGAAATCAGCGTATACATGTGGAGAGGGACATCGAGGGGAGGGGAAAAGGGGCAGTTCAGTGTAACAAAATGCTGTGTTGTCAGCACAAACAAAAAGTTAGGAACACACTAGTTTTTTTTGGCAGGATCAACAGGTTTTTTTAGTGCATTTGCAGAATTTTTAAGGGATAAAATATGGGGAGATGTGTATGCAATGCAGATATGTACTGAATATATATATGTAATTTTTTTTATATATATACACTTTTAGTATTTGTCTGCCTATCCCACTGGCCATCGTTGCATCACTGGTCCCAGTGAATAATATACTACTGGAATTGTAATGTGGCTTATAATGAGTCATGAAGCAGAGTTTCAATTTGTGGTCATAATTCATTAACACTTATTTCATCCCTGATTGATAGTGTCTACACTTTCTGCCTTTCCAACACAGAGTTGGAAAGGCAGAAGTAAGTTCTTACAGCCCAATATTATTCTCAGAGAACACTCTGCTAATGTTAACATCACTTATATTAAATTACATTCCAAGGTAATTCAAACATGACATCCTGTTTAAAGGTAAAAAAGAAAAATCCTCCTTTTAAATTCTTTTCAATTAATTTCCGAAAGATGTGAAATGATGTTTTATTTATGAATGAAGTTGGCTTGATCGGTAATATTTTCTGATAAAGGGGGGGGGGGATGGACACGCTGCCATCTATTTTAGTTCAGCGGAATTGGATGAAAGTGCCAAATTCCGTTAAATGGAGCTTCCAGTGACATAGCTGCCACATGTAAATCCATTCCCTCAAATGAAAAAAAATTAGTTTTCTATTAAACGTACTAAACGCCTGTCATGTAGCTAGGGAACAAAATGGACTTTGAAGTTGAAAAGTTAATGCTGACTGGGGTTCCGCTCATACTTATCTATAGCCCAGCAGAGGGGATATGTGACTCCTCCGGGTGTCTTTCTGGGTTGGCCAATGTTCAGGGAATTGTGGACAGAAATGTTTATGTGTTCAAAGAGAATCTTCTGCAGGTTTGGTCCGATTTCAAAGCGACCTCCATTTAAGTCTCCGGTTTGATAGAAAATAACAGCAATCTTATTCAGTAAGAGCCAAATAGGTGGGATCTGGATCACTACTGATTCTTCTGAATATTTCTATGCAGGTCTGTGTGTGGAGAACCACACAATTCAGGGATGCAGCAGTTATGGTTCATGAACTGTGTATCATACAGTATAATAATGAAGATTTCTTGGATCCCTGAAATTGTGTGATTCTCTATTGAATCTGCGGGCCAAACAAATACCTGTATTTAGGGGAATAAAAGAAACTCGCAATTCTCTGTATTACCTGGTTTTCAGATCAAACTGCTCACCACCAGCTTTAATCATGATGTGAATGCAAAGTACTGTAATCCATAGCAACCGGTCAGAAATTACAGGGAATGCTGAATTCCTATTCGTAATCATAATATTTTCCACATTGTACATTGTCAGTAAATAAGCTGGATGGACTTTCCTCCTGTGTTGGGGTGAGTCTCTTTCCCTTTGCCCCATCTCACTAATTATCTTACGTCCCTTTCTCCCTGATATCCATGGTCCTGTCTTTCTCTCACTTTCATTATTTCTCTCTGCTCCCCCACTTTTCTTCTCTACCTCTCTCTAAATCATATCTCCCCTCATCATGTTTATTATCTCTGTTTCCGGTTTCCTTCCTTCCTTCCTTCCTTCCTCCCTCCCTCCTTTCCTTACGCCCTTCCTTTTGTCCTCCCTCTGTTCCTTTCTTCCTTACACCTTTCCTTCCTTCTTTCCTTCTTTCTCCCTGCCTCCCATCCTTTCTTATTTCCTTCTTTTTTTCCCTCTTTCCCTTCCTTTTGTCCTCCCTCTGTTCCTTACTTTCTTTTTTCTTTATTTCTTCCTCCCTTCCTTCTTCCTCTTCTCCTTCTTTCCTTTTCTTTCTTTCTTCCCTGCCTCCCATCCTCCTTCCTTTCTTCTTCCCTGCCTCCCATCTTTCGTTCTTTCTTCCCTCTTTCCTTTCTTCCCTGCTCCCCTTTCCTCACACCTTTTCTTTCCTTTCCTTCCATCCTTCCTTTCCCTTCCTTCCTTCCTTCCCTCTTTCCTTTCTTACCTGTTCCCATTCTCCTTCCTTTCTTCTCACACCTTTCTATCTTTCTTTCCTTCCTTCCTGTCTCTCTTCCTACCTTTCTTCTTTCCTTTCTTCCTCCCTTACTACTTTCTTTCCTCCTTCCTTTTTCCTCCCTCCTTTCCTACCTTCCTTCCTCCCTCCCCTCTTCTCTTCCTCCTTTCCTTCTCCCTTCTTCCCTGCCTCCCATCCTCCTTCTTTCCTTAACTCATTCCTTCCTTCTTTCCTTCCTCAAGCTCTAGTTGTTTTTCCCAGCCTACATTTGTTCTCTTCCTCTGTCTCTACCTTCGTTATGCCCCCCTAGCCATTTTCTCTATCTAGTTCTGTCTCTCTCTCTCTCCCTCTCTCTCTCTCTCTCTCGCTCACTCTCTCTCTCTCTCTCTCTCTCCTTTTTAGTTTTTTACCCAATAGGATAAAAAGAATTAGCTGGGACAAATATGAGAACAAACATTTTTCTTCCTCTTCTTCTATTCTCTCCCCCCTCTTCTTACTATGTACAGTTTGTTTGTTTGTTTGTTTGTTTTGAACATCCTAAATTCAAGTAGAAAAGAATGGGCCAAGACCTGAACATGCAGTAAGAGCATTGTGAGGTCTAAAATCATACATATAAACAGTAATAAAGATATAAAGCCATTCAGCTCAAGTCATAATACTTCGGGAATGCTTGGCACACTGGAAAATAACATGAAAATGGAAGAGAAAGCCATTGAAGATATTTGTGTTACTAACCTAACAGTAACACAGAGAAGCGTACAGGAATTTGAATTAAATTCGATTCTCAATACCACCCTTAATATATGGGGATCTTAAAGAAATTGTGCTTTTGTCATGTCACATAGACTGATTCTGGTAAGTGCCTGAATGTATGATTACCGTCATGAAGTTTAAATGGAGTTTAACAGAAGATCAATACCAATTATATACATTTACTAAAAAGTTTCCCTATTATTTCCAGTTGTATTGAATCAAAAATGACCTTGAAAATATAGTCCAGCCTCCTGAAAAAGAAAATGACAATAGCTTGATTTCTTTTTTATGTTTGTTTTTACGCCACTATTGTAAGAAGACTTTTATTGTTGGGTGGGCACTGAATGGCAATGAAAGGGCATTCAATATCATCAGATATGCAAGGAATTATCTTTATTAAATAAAGGTCGATTATTTCCTTCATGTCTTACTAACTCCATTGTCCTTGGCCTTCGGGGGATTGAACTATACCTATTATATGTCAACTGTCTTGAAAGGCCACCGTTTGCTTCTGTTCTTTTGTATCCTAGGCCAAGTTTTTGCCATTGTGCTGGAAGGTCGCTTATTCACAAAGAAGTAGAACAGAGTTATATATGTGTTTAATGCATGTTATAATTTCTTCCGATGTTTGGTTTTTTTTGCAGCATGTAATATATGGTACATCTGCGAGTTTGGAGGACATTGACAAATAACAAAGTTGTCCATCTCATTCCTAGCTTGTTGCGTCTTGTTCTACAAAGAGCCAGAGAAATGGCTGAAGGCAGTTTGCCGTGCGGGTGACATTTGTAGCTTTTGAAGCCATTGTGATATGAAAAATGTTTCTCTAGAAAGACACCGTCCCAGCCATCAAAACTGTCCATTCAGGTGGTGTAAATAAATAATGGAAGGACTAGGGAAAAATAAATTTCAGGAAGTTGATTTCCAATAAGTATTTTAATCTATAATCAAATAAGGAGAGGCAGCAAGGCGCAATTTTTTTGGTGCACTTGAATATTTGCAAACTGGTCTCTTTGATGTGTTAAAAATTCAGAAATCCAGATGATCCAGGAATTGTAGGATCTGCAGATTGGTCACATCTACCAGGACCCAGCTTCTGATGTTAAATATCCAATTTTGGCACGCAATAATGTAGCACCCATTTTGTATTTGACATGACTTCATTTTGATTTCGAGGGCATGCATCTTATGTATATCTCGTTTTATCAAACCTTCCTTACTTCCTCATTTCTTATTTTGTCATCATTGCCTGAATATTTTATATGTATCTCACCCATATTCATGTTTATTGACTCTTCAATGTTGAGTCAACTGCTTCTCTATGTTTCTTTTTGAAAATGTTATAAATAAAGAATTTATTTTAAAAAAATCTACCAGGACCCGGCACGTTTGAATGCTGTGTGTCTCCATCAGAGATATTATAGTGATAATGGGACAACCTGTAATCGGGGCTGGATTTACTCTCTGTGCTGCTCCCAATGCCAGGTTCCTCAATGCGCCCCCCTGTATGCAGGCTGCATACAAGTGATCTCGGCGACATCACTTGCACAAAACTAGTGGCAGCTTCCCCACTGTATATTTTGCCCTGCTTGCCCAAAGCAGGGCTAAATGTAGAAAATAACTACCCGCCAGGCGCTCGGAACTGCATGTGCCTGGTGTCAGGAGATAGGAATTCCACACCAGTGCTTCCCCTCTACTCCCCGCTGCCTCGACCTCGGTTGGCCTTGTGGGAAATCCGGCCCTGCCTGCACTCCATACAGCACCTTCAGAATAGGGTGGTGCTTGGAGAGACAACAACAAATGGCACCATGTGAATCCTCAGAGTCATAGAAGGTAAGTCACCAGCAGGCACAGGTTCAGGATGCAAACTCAATTCAATTGATTCCAAAAATGCCACAGAGGTCATAATAAGCTAACGCTTTGAGGCCGCGCAGGGTCCCTTCCTTAAAGCAACACAGTCACCGTGTGAAGGGATCCTGTGCAAACCCCGAAATGTTGGCTTATTGTGACCTATGTGATGTTTTTGCAATCAATTGGATTGAATTTGCAAGAATGTTGCAGGAAGCAATGCATGATATGATATGTAGTCTTGAGAAATGGAGATTGCATCACATCAAGCTGCAGGGAAAGTGATACAAAGCACACTGGGAATCCAGGAAGTTGTTGAAAGTGAAAGGCAGGCGGAAGGCAGCACTCACTACATTAAGGGATTTAATCAAGTAGGCTTTGATTGTATTATCAATACCAACTCTATTATGTATTCCTGTTACAATGCTGATGTTATAACATGATAGGATATGCTGGGACTTTACAACTTTCAGTCTTATTCAGCCCAGAGGGGCGGCTAAAGCTGAGTGGTGGGCCTGCGGGGGGACAGAACCTGGTAGAAGGGGAGTATTGCAGCAAAAGCTGCTATTTTATTTTAACACCTGCTAGGCCAGGGGTAGGCAACCTCGGCACTTGCAAAACTTGCAAGTCCCATAAGGAACTAAAAGGACTCGGAGAGCCACAGGCATGACTCACAGAGGCAGGAGTATGATGGCATTTGTAGTTTCACCACAGCTGGAGTGCCGAGGTTGCATACCCCTGTGTTAGGCAATGGATTTTGTTTTTTATTATTTTAAAACTGAACTTCTGCTTTAAAAGAGTGTAAATTGTTGACTCTCACCATCATTTAGCATTACTATTCAGCTAGGAATTAAACGGCGTGCAGCCATCAAACTTCTGAGAAACTTACAAGACTACACCAAGCAGAGCTATCAATCCCGGCCTGCAGATTCATGAATTTTAATCCGGCTTTCCACTCTCGCAGATTTACACAGTGAAGCCTGCTCTTTGTCGGAGGGATGACTGCGTGAAGCCTGGAGCAGCCAGGCTAGCCTGTGGATAAGATGCGTACAGATGTCTCTGTGTCTTTGTTACACCTCACAAACCTGAAATTTTTCATTTTCAGACGGTTTTGTGTAATGGTCCACTTATTACTGATCTAGTGGGGGATTTTATTAAGATATCAGCGTGAGCCGGGAAGCCGGGACGCTACAGAAAGGCTGTTATCACGGCAACGAAGGAGAGCGTAAACTGGAGAAAATTGTTCTCATTAATGTCCAAAGGGATAAAGGCGTCAGCGACACAATAAATAAGAGTGAGCAGAAGACTTTGGATGTCTCTGCAGCTCCAGGCATGTCTCACAGTCAGTATGGGAACAGCAAGACTAACTCCAGGACACTCAGGTCTTTTTTTTTTGTTTTGTTAGAAAAATAACTAATTATTGCTCGTTTTTTAGTTATTTTCCCCGCCACAGAGATTTCGCTGGCATTCTAATGAACGTTTCACACTTGCGGCTGACGGGTGTAATTAGAACAGAGGCCCATACATGTCCACTTCATCCAGAAGTACAAAAAATAGACTGTGCGGAACCCTTGTTTGTTAAAATTCTTTCATGCAGTTTGAAATAAATCTTCTACCGTGGAGATATTGATGGGTGGTAGTGCGACATCACTTTGTGAAAGAGTTGCAAAGAGAAGGTTTATATAGTTAGGCAGACCAGCTATTCTGACTCCGATCGTTGTGATAGCGAAATATATCCCTTGCTGAGACCTCTATGCCTGGCCTGTATAAGCAGATATACTCACTGCGGACAATCCTCGTCAGATAGCTGAACTCGTCAATACCGATTCATTCAAAAGAGGTGTTTATTCTTTAACATCAGGTTACAGCAGATGATAGGAACAGCAGTTGAACGGTTATAGTATTGTGCGGTCAGAAAATGATGCATTTCCTACGTACTGTGCAGATCACATGTGTGTCCTTGTTACATGTGGCTCTTAACTGTGGCCATGACACAGGAAGTACTGCACACAGGAAGAAGGGAGGGGCATACATAGACTGGAAATATGTCGTCACATGGGGAACAGAAATACAGAAAAGACATGTGTGATATCACAAAGGCCACTAGATGGCAGCATAGGATAAGACATGGATTTGCTATGGGGAAAATAGTTAGGCAAAAACACACTATAATAACTCTATCTAAAACAATGCTAATATTAACTGAGGCTATGCATCTCATATTCTATGCCCCTATTGGGGCGGCACACTCCCCGTCTGGCATGATAATGCCACTATCTACATAATACAACGGTAGTTATGCAAATAAACATTTAACTATTAAAGTCCATAAACGTGAACTTGCAGCCTTGCTAATATTAACTGAGGCTATGCATCTCATATTCTATGCCCCTATTGGGGCGGCACACCAGCGCTTAAAGAAGAACTCCAGATATGAATAAAATGAATCCTTGCAGTGCTGGGGTAGTGCTGGGAAACCCACTGTAAGGGTTAATTTTCTTAATTGCTAGAGTCTCGATTTTTCAAGACCACATATCCCATAATACATTGCTTCCAGCAACATTGTTCATTGGGGTCTAGGGGCCAGAATACAAAAGATATACCCACCAGATCCTCAGTCCCGCGGTGGTCAGCACTCACTTCCCCCCTCTCCGTTTCGGCTCTAGTATGTCTCTCGGCGTCCTCATGTATAATGGACCTGAATTATGTGTGATGATGTCATGGGCCCATAGACTGCCGGAGCCTGGTGGAGAAGAGGCTGCAGGGTCTAGCCGCCTGGCAGGACCTAGCACCATGTGAGTATATCTTCTTTATTCCAGCCCCTAGACCAAAACAAGCTGTTGCCCCTTGCAGTTTGGGTGTAGCCCCAGTACAAGAGTTACTTTTGATAAAGAGAAACCTTACCCATATTTTCAAAATGACAACAAAGGCACCTTTAGAAATGTTTAGTAATGACAATCTACAAACAGATACTTGTAGATAATTGCAGCTTTTCATTCTTTGCATTCCTTATTTTTCTTTTCCTCCTCGTTCTTCTCACGGTGGCCATTTTTATTAAGGGCAGGTAACTAGATCTCACTTTACTTCCTGGACCTCTGGCACATGTGACTAGGACATGTCGACATGCACATTATCTCAGGGGAGAAAAATGCCTTTGCCTGAGGTCACAGATTAGATTTCCCAGCAATGCTCTGCTGATGTAATCTTCCCGGGAAGCAATGCTTGGGCACAATTAGATCATTTGTGCCAAAGTGGACCAAGAAGTGGAAAAAAAAAGAAATTGCAAGTGTAGCGCCCTCTAAAATGTCGCTATTCAATTTAGAAAAACCTGGACTGTAACCAGTCTAGATACTGATTATACAGAGCTCTGCATTCTATGAGTGTCCCTGAATCTGTGGGATTGATTGCTCCTCCTGTTGCTGAGGAAAAGGGAGCCTTGGCATACAGTGAGGGAGGATCCATCCTCGGGTTATGACTATGCACCTGACCCTAGCCAATCCCTGAGTAGGATGACTCAGAGGCATAGTTGAGGGCAGGTAATAAAAGGTCTGGGGACACTGTGCAGAGCTCTCTTCCCCCTAGGGGCCTCACCCTAGGATGTCTGTGTGATGCAGGAAAACTGGCCTGGGCCTCAGCACATGGCAGGTGCTGAGGGGCCTGGAGGCCTTGGATACACTGATACTTTGCTGGGCCCATACACGTGGGTGCCTTGTGCTAGGAAGATACTACTACTAACCTGGAGTGCTCCTTGGCAGTTGCAGATGCTGAGGGCACAGAGATTCCAGATCCTGAAGAGGAAAATACCTGATGGAAGCTGGGATGGAGGGAGAGTCTGCTTGTTGAGGGGTGCCGCAGAGGAGCTGGTGCGAGCGTACGTCTGGGACCCACAAGGGAGATCCCTCACCCTATTCCAGGTATCTGTTTGCAGCATTGTTACTACTATTGGTCTCTGGGACCAGATCACAGTGATTTCAGCCTTAGCTGTTGCTAAGGGAGAAAGCTGTCCTCCGAAGTATTTCCAAGGGCATTCTACAGATCCTAAACCCTCTCTCTCCTATTGAACTTGCAAATAAATAACCTTAAAAGGATCCCTAAGACTCGAGCCATTCTGTCCATGAGTGTCGGTGTGCTGTTGCTGACCAAAGGGGACCGGTAGCTAGAACCAACAGGTAGGAGAACCTATTTCATCATTCAGCGGCTCCTTCGGGGGTGAGCGCTACACAAGTAAAATAAAAATATGTTTGTTTAGCTAATGAACGTAAGATGATTTCATATCAGCATGCAGAGCTGTATGCTAATGTGATTTTTAGTCAAAGGGGGTAAAGGTCTGCTTTGATTACTGGGGTTCCTCTTTAAAATGTATTTCCACCTTTGCAGCCATATTGGGATAACACCTGCTTTATAGTTGGTACATGTTCCCATTCGCATAGCATATCTCTAAAGAAATATTCAACAAATACTACTTATCTTTTTAAATGCTCTTTTCTGCAAACTCCAGAACTGAACAATCCTGCTTAGCTCCCCCTTGCTATGCAATGTTAATAAAGTGGGCTGGGGAGTTTGCCATAATTAACCCTGTCTGTACTGTGCTGGCAGATTTCATAATCAGCCATTAACTAGATGAGCAGGACTGTTAGAGCACAACTCCAGGCAAATCAAATCCTAACCCTGGCAGTGGGGCTACCCCCACACTGCGAGTGTTAAGTGCTTGTCTAGAGAGCTAAAAAAAAAAAGTTATAGTCACCGAACTGTTGCTGCATAGACCTACCTTCCTTTTGCTCAGCCATTGCTAAGCCAACGGGAGCTAAAGGAAAGCCTTGCATAAGCGATAAGTGATGAATTTGCACACCTCCTGCTCCCCCCTCATTCGGAGGTGCTGTCTCTCATTTGAAACCAAATCCCTCTGTCCTCCTTTCCTCCTCGCTTGTCCCTCTTTTTGGTCTGATGTACAGATACTTATGAAAAGGTTCTATTTAACTACCAAAATGGTTATTCTGCACTAAAACCTTTATTATAATGTCTAATTAACGTGCTGGAGGATCGGAGAGGGGAGAGGGGGAATACCTGCGGGGAGCGGTAACTGACAGTCACCGCTCGCTGCAGGGAGGTGATCGGGAGATCAGCGATCTGTTTGCTGACTTCCCGATCAATAGAGCCAACCTGTGACAGCTTCGTTGTCACAGGTCGGCTTGAATTACGGAGATGAGTGTTTTTCACTCACCCCATACTTCTCCTTCAACCCTTGGGCAGCCCCACTGCAAAGTTGAGAAAAAGTTTGCCTAGAGTACTTCTTTAAGTCCCTGGCTTTTAGTTTTTTTTACCATGATTTGGATACAAACGGGGTTCTAGAACGGTCTCAAAGCAAAGAAAGACTAAAACTGCTCAATAAAAGGATAAATGATGACAATTTGCTGGGCTGAAACAATGGTTTCCAATCCTCCCTGACACATCAATCAGTTTTATGGTAAAGCAGCTGTACCCGAGACGTCACTCCATCCTGACCTTCAAATATACAGCACCCTAAGATACAAACATATCCATAAAATGCCAGGCTCACCGTTCATGTATGACCCAGCATATTAATTAAGTCGGGTTTTCCATAGGCAGCCGATAAATAAGAAACAGCACGGGTCATGTCCTTTAATTTATCAAGATAAAGCTCAGGAATTATTTTAAAAAAAGACCTTTTTCTACATAAAAATATATGATGCCATTAGCTTGCCTGCATCCCAAATACTCTGCCTGGAATGTTCTATTGTTTAAATCAAACTTCCATTATTTGCCTTGCTTCTTCTTCTTTTTTGTTTTTTTTGGGGTATCATAAAGCATTAAAATTCGTGAGGTTAATCAAACCGGCTGTACATCAAGTCATAAAACTGCCAGTAGCTTAATAGCCGATATCACAAAGCCAGTCACAATGTATCTCTAACAGTCACCCGGCTCCCTCCAGCATTTTTCAGAAGCGTCGTCTTTCTTGATAGGACTCACAAAGGTCGTGGAATTTTCTTCATTTACAATCGCAACAAACTTTATAGGGAGCCGGGAGTTCGGCTGAGATGACGGGGGTTGGCGCCCGTGAAGGAAGCCCTGGAAGGAGTATAAATTGTGTTCATCATTTTTTTTAATAAGAAGTAGATTGGCAGTGAAAGGTCATTGTTATATTGAGTTTTTTTTCAATGAATATAAAATATTTGATTATTGTCATTGTTTTAATATGATTTGAACAAGTTACTTGCCTGATGTGCCATATATTCATGATGAAAAAATCTAGCTCCATCTTTTAGTGGTTGGTCATGTGACAGAGCAGTTAGTAATCCTTTCTGAATGACTGCGCAGATACAAATGTTAATCTACAGATTGGGGGCAGGAAGCAGTTCAGGTTAGAAGAGCATTGTCACAGGTCGGCTCTTACTATGAGGATGAGTGGAAATCGCTCACCTCATAGTTCTCCTTTAAATACTGAAATGTATGTGACTAGACTAGAGAGTTATGATAAAATCAAATTGTAGAGTACTATGTAGAATTTAAAAAACAAGGACAACATCTCTAGAGTACTTTCAGCACCAAGGACAAAGCATATGTTGAAATATTAAAGGAGAACTATGGGGTCAGTGTTTTTCCCCATAGTTCTCCTTAGGGTAACGGGAGGACACAAACTAGCGTCCTCCCGTCACCCTAGGCTCAGTATACCGGGAGCTGGAGCTCGTGATATACTGAGACGCCGCAGCTGAAGCGGGTCCCGACAATTATGTCTGCATCCGCCCCCGCTGCGTGACTGACAGCTGGCTCTGCCTATCTAGAGGCAGAGCCAGATGTATCCGACCCCGTCCCCCATCTCATTGACAGTCTCATTGTCACAGGTCGGCTAGAACTATGAGGTTTGTGAAAAGCACTCACCTCATAGTTCTCCTTTAACTACTTGCTGACCAGAGCAATTTCTTACATTTGCACAAACATGATAAAATCTGACTTTTAGGCTAGAAGACAGCTTCAGACCCCCATACAATGATATGTTTTCTGAAAGCAGAGGCCCTGTAGAAGAAAAAGATGCTAGTTGCAATTTTTTATGTTGCACGTTATTTGCGCAAATGTTTATCAAACCAGTAATTTTAGGATAAAATACATTAAAATGAAATTTAATACCCAGTTTTTTGGTCAAATATAAAAGATGGGGTCACAAAACATGTCAAGCCTTAAAATTGCGTCCGTGAAATCGCAGACAACTACAATGCCCAAATTTTCCCATAGGTGATGCTTTAAACACTTTTACTGCTCATCAGTTTATTGCTCTCACTCAGATGTTCACACCGTTATGTAACATGTGTAGCGCAATGTTTGTTTTCGCATATAGGCGCATCGACACCTAACAAGCCCCCTATGTAATAGCAAATAGGATGTGACAGGTCCTCTTTATGGAGGCATAAGAGGTCTTTCAGAACCCTAATGTCACCTAGGGGCCCCGAAGAAGCTGGGGAAGAAGAGATCTGCTTCCCCGGCTTCTTCTCCTGGCTCTAGGAGCCAGAGAATGTGCACAGTGACACCGGAAGTGATCTAATAGACATCACTTCCGGGTCCAGTGATCGGAGGAGAGATCAACGGCTAGAAGCCTGCTGATCTCCCTCCGATCCATAAGGGCAGACCTTCTGTGCTTGATGTGATGATGTCACTGCTACAT
Source organism: Nanorana parkeri (assembly GCF_000935625.1). NCBI lineage: Eukaryota > Metazoa > Chordata > Amphibia > Anura > Dicroglossidae > Nanorana > Nanorana parkeri. The sequence continues at coordinate 124,491 of NW_017308219.1, read as the reverse complement.
TTACAAGGTAATATCTAAATGTTGAAGTGACATCATCACTGTGCTCCAAAAAACATTTTGTGCACACTAAGTGGATTTATAACCTTTGTGACCAGTAAGGAATACATTTAAATTAAATTTATTGTGCCCGGAGTTCAGCGAGAAATGACAGCAAAATATCATTGAATACAATTAAATTGAATTCATTTTTTTTCCATTTCAGTTTCTCATTATTCTTCTGTCGGTTTTCATCTACTGAATTGATTTATGATTTTTGAATGTGTTACCTATCGGCCATTTCACATATTGTTATAGCATTTCCAAAAAAAGTATCTCATAGGAGATCCATTTCCCTAAATAAACAATTAGACATGTAATCTGCGGAAAAATTTAGTTCGGCTCGGAAAAATTTTGTTTTTCTGGCATTCGTATCCGAAATTAAACTTTGGTTCGGGTTTCGGATTCGGCCGAAATCCGAATTTTCGATAGTTTCGGATGAGTTTACGAATATTCGTTGCGAATACCACAGAAAACCATATACAGATATTATTACTAAAGCTGAATCTCCTAGACCCGAATGGCATTCGGGATCCGAATTTCCGAATTGCATTCGGGAGGCCCCGAATGCTATTCGGGTCTGGGAGCCATATACATATATTACTAAAGCTGAGGCGCCCAGACCCGAATGGCATTCGGGAGCACCCTAATGCAATTCGGAAATTTGGATCCTGAATGCCATTCGGGTCTGGGAGCCTCAGCTTTAGTATTATATGTATATACTGTATATGGCTCCCATGTTGCCGTAACGAAAATTTGTGTTCAGACCCATTCGGATGCATTAAAGTGAAAAACACATGTGATTGGCCAGAAAAGTCACATGTCCGATTCATTGTCATTTTTGAATGAAATTCGGACGGGATCCGAAATTCGGCCATTCAGCCATTACCAAAGTGCCTGCAGACAGGAAGTGGCTGCCAAGAGGCTGCAGGAGATCAGACACCCTGATATGCAATAAAAAAGATGAATAAAAGGTGAAAACGAGTATTTTATTAAAAAGCACAAATCAGCAATGATTTATTAAATGCAGGGTTTTGGCAAACTGAATGTCATTCCGTTAGAGTTTACATCTACTTTAATAGTTGGCATTTCAGTGCCTTTCCTCTTCAGCTTACACGTTAATACAAGGAATTACGTTGTCAGCGTTTAAGGGGATATAAAATACATACAGCGCAGTGTACACACAGCATTACTTCAATGTTATGTTTGAAATTGTTCTGTAGAAGACTTCCAATTAAGAAGGCAACATCAGGATAAAACCACAGACAGAGCAATGATAACCAGTCAACAAGGGATACACATACTGGTGCAGGAAGTCTCCTTTTTAAGAAGGCTGCGGTAATTCACATCCATTATTTAATGATACACTCACATGGAAATGAACTGAGATTAAGTAACATTTAAGACACAAGGAAAATGTTGTCTGCAGCATCCTAAGCTAAAGAGATGTGTAGCCAATTGTGAATGTCTGGCACGGTGCTTCCCACTTAGCAAAAGATGGCAACTCTTCCCAAAACTGTTTTTTTTTTAGATCTAAGTGGGCAGGGGTGGTTTGAATTATTTTTTCGCTTCTTGACTTGAGGACTGCACATAGCAGGGTATCCTCATGGTAGTTCCTGCCCCTACCCCTGCCCAGCCCACTGTTCCACAATGTCCTGTAGATGCAAAACTTCTTAATTTTTAATTTTAAAGCCAAGTTCTGGGCCACAAATGCCTCCTGGAAGTTTAAAAAAAAAAGTAGATGACTGCAATATTCAGCTCCTGCAGTCCCCCCTGCAGTACCTGCTTTCCACCATAAGATGTCCCCAGACCTCTGGGTTTGTTGACACCCACAGTCATTCAGCCTGGAAGACTGAGGACATATTATGAGTGCAGCATGTGATAGGCCTGGTCCCTGAGAACACATCACCACAGCGCACTTGATTCAGAGCGGCGCTAATGTCAACTCATCAGCATGGCTCTTTGCATCTTTGAGGATGGCCCACTGTCGGGAGAAAATCTATAGAGAACCCTGTGCGTCTTGTTCCAGGCCTAAAGACAGCTGGAAAAGGTAAGTATAAAATCTCATCAGCATTACTCTTTGCATCATCAATATTGACCCACCACTGGGAGAAGATCTGTAGAGGACCTTGTGCAACAAATATGCCTGGACTAAAGACATCTGGAAAAGGTAAGTATAAGATCTCTTCAGCATGGTCAGGGGCGTAACTCAAAATCACAGGGCCTCATAGCAAAATTTTGTATGGGCCCTGTAATTTGTAGATATGTCCCTTGCAGAGTCCACCTGAGATCCCACACAGCCTACCTGAGAATGACCCTGCAGAGCCCACCATAGAATCTCTATGGTGGGTTTGCAGGGTCTCAGGTGGGCTGGTCACACCCCTGCACACCTCATGCCTGTCAGCCCCAATCTGCTGTCAGCCTCTTCCACAGCCTGGCCCCGCCTCCTCCTCCACGGTCGCTGGCAGGCCCTGCCTCCTCCTCCATCGCCGTGCCCCACCTCCTCCGCTGCCAATGGTGGGCCCCGACTCCTCCTCCGCAGCTGCTGGCTGTCACTGACTCAGCAGTGGATGTGAGCAAGAACGTGCCGATGCACAGATCACTGACAGTCAGTCAGTGATCTGAACAGCAGCACATTCCTCCTCACAGCCAGCAGCCTGTGATGCCATAGCGACGCAGGCGGCCCGCACGGCATCAGGGGGACCCCTATGTTCCTCGTCCTGCCCCCCTGTGCCCTGGGCCATTGTGACACAAAAAAGTGCATATGCACAGGGCTGAGTACAATGATGTCAGTGCATTGAGGAAGTACATCCTATGAGCATCTTTAATAAGTCATTTTACAATTGTCTAGATGGATATGATTATTGGGTGTGGGATAGAACTTAGGGAAATTCAATATAGAAATACAGATTCATTTTTTTGTTTTACCATAAATACTCTTTAGGTGCTTTGAGTATAGTGTGGATAGTTTGTAGATCATTTCATTTATTGTTTGACCTTCCAGTCCTGCATTTCCAAAGAGATTTCCAGAGTTTGCTGTGCTTGTATGAGCCTTGAAAATGTTCCTGTCTCGAGTGACAAGTAAACCTACAGGAGAATATTAATTAAGCTATACTGCACTTTGCATTCTGTAAACCATACATACCACAGGGCAGTCTGCTTTGCTTGATTTAGATATTATCGGTAGATGTGAAATGTTTAATACCTTACCATACCATTTAATACCTTCTATTGTCCCTTTCTTCTTGTCCCCTGATCAACATGCAATCAACATTTTTCATAAAAAGTATTTAGTTTTTCAAGAAATACCCGTTTTGAGACCCAGTGATGTCATCACTGGGGCTATCTGCTGTTCTTTGGTATGAGGAGGCAACAGGCTCCATTACTCCAATCATATGTGACTCGTTGGCTTGCTTCGGCTGACCATGAAGATAGGAGTTCGTCTGGCTTTGGCCAGGTGGACTAGAGTGCTCTGCCCAGCGGTGTATTTAACTTTGCTGCTGCCCTAGGCAAGGCAGCAACGGCTCTGTGTCGTGGTGCTGGCGGCGAGAGCGCACTATACAGAGGTGGGTGA
>NW_017308219.1:107663-120844 GCF_000935625.1 Nanorana parkeri | reverse complement strand
CGCTCTCGCCCCCAGCGCCAGCACCACGACACAGAGCAGCAGCCGATGACAGGAGGAAGACTTCCGCGTCACGTGACGGCCCGCAAGCAGCAGTGTGCTAGATCCCGGCTGCTGCTCTGTATCGTGGTGCTGGCGCTGGTGGCGAGAGCGTGATGCCATCTACGGGAATCGGCGGGGGGGGCCCGGGGGGGGGGGGGGCGGCTTTGTATGCCATCTACGGGAATCGGCGGGTCAGTCCTGGGTGGGGGATGTGCAGCTTTGCCCTAGGCAAGGCAGCATCGCCGCCCTCAGCGAATCTGCCGCTCCAGGCAAACGCCTTGTTTGCCTCGCGGCAGATACGCCCCTGTCAGAGGGGTCAGCGAAGGACCCTATCTCTTCAGGAGATGGACCATTTGACACATCCAGTGCACTGTTTTTGTGTGTGTTTCACATGCATTTTTTTGGTTCACTTTGGTGTTTATTTGTTTGCGCACCCATTGCGGGCAAAAAGCATAAAGAGCAAAAAAACCTATGTAACTTACAGTATAGAGAGCCAATTCTTCCATTGGTTTTAGGATAGCAATTGATTGTTCATTATTTTAATAGTACCAACGTGCTGCTAGAAATCTTCTCTAGCCTACCTGCTCTTGCCTAATGAAATGTCTGCTAGTGTGTTGCTAACAAGAGCCACGGCAAGTGAGGGGTTAAATCATTGATTCATTTCTGGAAAAGTGTGGAGCGTGAAGTGGAATGACCTGTATCACTAAAGAAGGCTGTGCGATGAATCATACTGAATCATACTGCACATGATTCATAACATCACACACAACATGTATTCAGCAAGCTTACTTATGGCCTATTCAGTATAAATGAAAATATATGTGGATATTGTGCTCAGTAATGAACGGTGTGAGCACAATGTGAGTGAATAAAGATGTTAGGTGAATGGAGAGAGAACCATTCCATACACAAGGTATTCTGCATCTTCACTCCCTAGGACCATCAAGTAGGGTTCATAGATACAAAGATTTAATAAAAAATAGAGAAACACATTTGTTTGTAAGCTCTGTACAGATCGTAATGTATCAAAGTTCACCAACTAATGATGTTACAGTTAAACTCTAAGTTGCCGAGAGTTAAAAAGACTTAAAATGCCTTGCTGATGCCAAGTCCAATTCAGACTTATTTACAAAAACAAATTTAAAGTGATATGAAAGTCAAAATGTGTTTAAAAGAGAACTATGGGGTAACCTTTTTATCCCATAGTTCTCTTTAGGGTCACGGGAGGACATATACTAACCTCCTCCCGTGACCCAAAGCTCAGTATATAGCGGGCTATATACTGAGAGAGCCGCAGCCGGGACGGATCCCGACAATACTGTCGAGATCCACCCAGCTCGCTGATTGACAGGAGGCCGGCCTATCTAGAGGCAGAGCCAGTTGTGCCTGCCCCCTCCCCAGTCAGTTCCTTCACTCAGCGCTGGAGGACCGAAGAGGGGATGGGGGGAATCTTCAGGGAGATGGTCAGGAAGTGAGCGAGCGACGGTATGTGTTCCCTCACTACCCGCTCCATAGAGCCGACGTATGACAGTTTTAATGTCACACGCTGGCTCTAACTATGAGGATGAGTGAAAATCACTCACCTCATAGTTCTCATTTAAGCTATTCCAAATGCTTATGAGATCACTTACAATGGATGCTGCTCCTTGATGGTTAATGGTTTAAGCTTCCTGCAGAATCCTCTGTTCCTCTGAGCACTGGCCCTGATGTCCTGTTTTACCTTGCAGGGTCCTAAGGAGCCACCATTGTGTGTGCTAGTAAGCTGTGTGTGTCTCCACAAACACACAGGCACAGCAAGGCAAGAACTTTCTCGGTTACTTCTTGGCAACTTTGCTGTCCCTTGTGATCTTGTAGTGGACAGGGAAGCCAAGCTGAGAGGAGCCAAAGAGTTGAAACCATAGTGACTGTAAGTGCTTGGGCAAAATGTAACAAAATACTTTGTTGTATATTTGTTTGATCTGGATTCATTTTTGAATAAAGGCTTAATGGTTAGTTCACACCACAAACAGTGCGTTCCCGGCCCGAATTGGTGACGGGACGCACTGGGTTGGATCCTGGCTGGCTCCCTGCGTTCAGGGGCATGATGTGCCATGCATTTGGGTGCAGGCGATCGCACTGTGGCCGGGGGGCATGGCTGCGGTGTCAATAACTTCAATGCACCACCACGCCCCCTCCCACCCCTGAACGCAGGGAGTCAGCCGGGATGCGATCCAGTGCGTTCCAGCACCAAATCGGGCAAACTAGCCTTAGGAGTTTAGAGTGAGTATCTATTTATTGAAGGTATTGCAGTTTACAAAAGTAACAAAACAGTATAAACATTATAACAAACATGATTTGTACCCAAAAACAAACCAGAACAAAAACTCATTGCTATGGCAAAGAAACACCCGAAAAAAGGTTTAAGAGTTTAATACTACTTTAATTATGTATTAATGAATACAAAGATACAATAAATCAAGTATTTTATATCTTTCTGTATGTCAGCTTCAAATATGTTTATTTGTAAAACTAAGGATGGTCATGTATCATAAAAAGAGATATAGAAATTAGTTTAAAAGCATAAAAGGATAAACCCAAAATGTTTCCAATTTATAATAGTTTCAGGTCCTTCATTCCTGTGTTTACTGCAGCCAGGCTATAAGTGGATTAGTGTTTTATCAGGCCTCGTGTCCGGTGATTAGGCCGAAGATAACTCAGTATTTTATTTAGTAAATACTTCTGCTACAGTCTAATTCCTTACAAAGCCTCCATTGCGTTATAACTCCATTACCAATGTGCTTCAGATCAAATTACTTACCACGTGTAATTGTTCCATAAACCATCCACCAATCTGCATCTTTCCATCACGTCCGAATCTTTTTTCAGGAGACGCTCAACTCAGAGAATTAAATTAAACAACAGCTAAAGCACACATTACATTTCAGACTGTGAAAGTCATTAGCTCCGCAAAATGTCATTACCTCGGGATGCTGAAATTGGAAACTTTAAGTACCTGGACAGGGCTGCGAGGGTGCCAGAGTGTGACGCAATGGCAAAATCAACCTTAACGTTATGGAAGAGCGCCACTTTCTGGGTGAACTCCTGCAAACTGTGGGGCTTTTTATGCTTGTATTTACTATTTTGACTAAATAATTTGTCAAAAATATGATTTTTTCCTTTTTTCGGAAACCTAGAGCGTACCTAAAGTCACTTGTGAAAAACATATTATAGCCTAGAGTAGGCCTTGAAGACTGGATGGAGTAGGCCTTAAAACCCAACTCTACCAAAACGTTTCCTCTAGTTCTGAATGGAGCTTAATTGCAATCTGTGACAACTTCAGGGAGGTTTCTATCTACTGGAAAGGAAAAGGCATGAGGAGAATGGAGACTACCAGTTCATAAAGATACAGAGCAATACAATCTTTAAAGTGCAACTGAAGCCAAAACCTTTTTTTTTAGTTTTTGATAAAGCTTCAGGTTTAATTGCTGTCTGTGTCCCCGTTAGGGAGATTCGCCATCTCTAAGGGCCCTGGCAACCGTTCATTTATGAATGGGGACATAGTAAATATTTACTATCTGCTCAATTTATGAATGTTGGAGAGTTCCCATCACGTCCTGTCCAGTAAAGCGTTGTCAGTAGGGCAGGGTTGTAACTTTATTCCCCTCTTTAATTTTTTTCCCTCTTACCTTGACCGTTGAGTTGCCCCTAAAAAACATACTGACATGCCCAGCGAATCCATCGTTGTCTTGTGTAAGCTACTGCTGTCGGGTCCCGTGCCACCATCTTCCTTCAGACATGATCAGGGGGCTAGCTGTTTCTTCCTGGTTCCTGGAACCTTAACATGAGTTATGGAAGAGCATCACTTGGGTGAGCTCCTGCAACCTTCACGGCTTTTTATACCTAAAATTACTATTTTGATTCAATCATTCCCCAAAAATATGATTTTTTGAAGGGAAACCCAGCGTGAACCTAAACTCAATTGTAACTGTCAAGAGATGTCACAACTTTTTTCCTTTTCACCTTGACCATTGGGTTGTCCTCAAATAATATAGTGACACACTCAGCGAATCCAGTGTTGTCTTGTGAAAGCTGCTGCTCTGTCTCAGCATGTCGGATCCTGTGCCCCCATCTTCTTTCTGACATCATCAGGGGGCCAGCTGGTTCCTCCTGGTTCCCGGAACCTTAACTCAAGTTAGAGAAGAGTACCACTTCTTGGGTGAACATCCTTATGGGGAGCTATGACTGACAGTCACCGCCCTCGGCAGGGAGAATAATGGGAACTGAGCGATTGATGGTATGTGATTGCTCAGCTTCTGATCAATAGAGCCTACGTGAGACACCCCACCCGCTTCACCATTGACATTCTCAGGAAATTTGATTTTCCCAGGTATGCATTTCATCCATATATTTAGCCGTTTCCCTGAACTTCAGCTTTAACTGTGCATGCGTTGTCCTTGCGCTGTTGCTTATCTTACATTTCTGAAGCCCACGTGTTTGCTTTCAGATAGATGGTGGCTGACTGGTTTGATGAAATGGCTTGTAGTAATGTCTGGCTGGTTTTATTTCCTGTTCAGCTGAAGGGATGCAAGCGGTTAACAATGCACAAGTTACACCATAAACTATGTTGCCATGACGGTTCCACATTGCAGTGGATTAAGTTCAGAATGTCACATTTGTAGAAGGAACGCTTGTTCTTGTAGAGCTTGCCGTTCCACGACTGCATGAACAAACCCCTCAGGTGCCGGCGACCTTGAACTTCATTTCACTCCGCTGCCTTCATCCAGCAGAAGGTAATAGCTAGTTGTGCTGCAGGAGACCTGAATTATTATGAGACGTCACACAGTGCCCTGCCACGAGAGGACCTGTCTCCATATCGGTCCAGGTTTGTTACAGGTTCAGCACTCATTGATCAAATTACAAATTACACTGTTAGGCACTGGCTGATTGTGGACGGTGTATATTTCACCTAGATTTCTCACATACAGGCAGTGAGGGGTCCGGGGTAATGGCTGATGTGGAGGAAGAGGAGAAAACAAACTTTTTGCTTTCTCAGAATCTTAAAGCTGAACTCATGAAATGACGGGCGGGCGGGCTGGCCAGCCATGTGCATGAGGGAAGGAGCCACTGCACATGCGGCCACGGCAGACCCCCCCACAACCAGGGTCCATAGCAGACTCCCCCCCACAACCAGGGTCCACGGCAGAGAGCCGTGACAGGATCGAGAGGTGAGCGAACGCTGGTATGTGTTCAAACACCTCCCAATCTACTGAGCCGACCTGTCACAGTCTCATGGTCACAGGTCGGCTAGAACTATGAGGTGAGTGAAAAGCACTCACCTCATAGTTCTCCTTTAACCACTCCCCTTGTCCAGTCACAGAGCGCCTTACTATACCTTTGCTATACATTAAACTATTTTAATTGGTACATAACTAGACTGAATTATTTTTTTCTTCTTTTAGTGGAGGACTTCTTTAGAGTGGAAGTAAAGCTCTAAAAAATGGCTGGATGGCAGGTTTTCTATGGCAGAATACAGTGTGTAGGTCTCTTCTGTCAAACAATTGTTCTACTTGTCAGCAATGCGTTTTTTTCTGCACGCTGAGTCGTGTATGCGCAGCTAGGCAGAAAGACTCAGCATGTAGAGATGAAATAACTCTGCTGATTTTTACTGCTGGGAAGATCCCCTCCCTTCTATTTGTCCTGTTGACCAGTGTCAAAGAGCAAAGTGAATACAAATTCTAAATTTTAGAGCTGCCATGAGAGCAAGAGGTGAGGAAAAATCTTCAAATGGTTCGGGTGACACCTAAGATAATAATTCCCTCTCACTTTGGTGAGCTTTAATCTCACTTCCTGTTGCATCTCCAAGACAGGAAGTGATGGTAAATTCCCCCCAGCAAGGCACAGACAGCAAAATTAACCAGATAGGGGTTTTAACATTTCCCTTCTCTATGTAAGACAAACAAACAAAAAACAAATTGGCTGTACACCCACTTTAAGGGCCCATTTAGTTCCCTACAGTGCGTTAATGTGCGCTATGTCACATTAAGACAGCCTGAATGGGCTGCCAACAGACCTTAACGCGCCTAAAATTTCACACCCTTTTTTGTAACACAATGCATGCCAGCACAATACCATGTATTGCCCTGGGGTGCCATTCAAAATTAAAGGCACTGCAATGCATGAACACGTTACATGTATTTCTGTGCATGACAATGCACGTGCTCTAACAAGGAGGAAGTGGGAATCCGGACTCAATGTCATCCAGCTACTGTAATACCTCACTCATTTCTACACCAAGTTTCCTTTACGTTCTTTTTTTTTAGCCGATGGAATGCAGTTGTAGTTGGCATCAGTGGAGTTAATGCCTGGTCTCCTTGCTCTGTTTACATACACTAGTAGTAGACTCTCCAGGTCACTGGAGACCCCATGGCAAGAGAAGGCCTCATATGTCGTTCCAGTATTTCACTGTGCATTGAGCACAGCAGAGATGCCGCCACCATTAATGCGCTCTTCCCCAGGCCCCGTGTGATGGATCGCACTGCTTCCAAATCTCTCTCACCGAGATCAGCACAATGTGAAGCTTATTACTAGGCTGCCTGGCTGGCCGGAGGTGGCGGATACCTGGGACGAGGCTCAGGCCTAGGATACCGGTGACACCACACATTAATCAGAGCAGAAAGAAGAGTAGCAGACCAGAGGGACAGATAATTGGGATGCTCATTTGTGGTCGATGAAGGCTAGGGGGGCTTCATTGTAGAAGATAAAATGTCATAGGCAAGCTGATCAATTCGATGGAAAGGATAATGTATTAGTGTCGAGTTTACGTTACTTTTTTTTTTACTTTTGAAAGTTTATAAGCTGATGTTATATATCTGTTTTTCCAATCATTTATATCAAATCTTGTGGTAGTGCCTATTCGCACTTTGACTTTCTGGTGCATTGAGTTATCACGTGTTGTGTCACATGTTAAAGTACTTTGCGTTAAGGCAGCAAATTCCGATGAATGAGCAGTCAATGCACCAGAACAACCAAAAAATTGGATATGCAGCATTTATCCAAGGCAGCAAACCTTACAAGACACAGTAGTGCGTTACCATGCATTGTGGTGCATCCCAGGTGCACTGCATTCAAAATGAATGGCAGTGCAAAGTGCTAACGCATGAAAGTGCATCAACATGCGTAGCAGTGTTAGTGAAAAAGGGCCCTCAATTTTATTAGAAATAAAATATTTGTACAAATAATACGAGGGATGCACCAATACCCATACTGGTATCGTTATCGGTGCCGATACCGAGTATTTGGGAGAGTACTCGCCCAAATGCTCTGATAGCTTCCCTGATACCGGAACTTCCGGTCAGAGGGAGTTTTCCTCTCACCGGCAGTGCCGCAAGGAAACATGGAGCTGGCTTTTCGGCCAATCAGGAAGCCAAGCGGCGGATAATGACTTGGTGCCCGGCATTCTGATTGGCCGGCTTCATGCTGTTTGGCCGGCTCCATGCTGATTGGTCGGGAGGCCGGCTTCCCAACCAATCAGCATGGGGCTAACCAAAAAGCAGGGAGCCAGCTTCCAGACCAATCACGAAGCCGATCGGGGGGTTTGTGGTGTTGTTTGGTGATGGCGAGGCGGCGGCGGCTCATGATGTCAGCCGGGGAGGAGGGGGGATTGTTGTTTGCTGATGGCGAGGCCGCGGCTCATGATGTCAGCCCCCTTGGTGCTGTCGGCCAGTCCACCGAAATGTTAGTACGGGGGGGGGCGGCGTCGCTGTCCTGCCTAGGGCAGCAGGTTTCCTAAATACACCGCTGGGCTCCATGCTAGCGGAAATACCGGTATCGGTACTAGGTATCGGCAAGTACCGAAATATAAATATCAGTATTCATACTCGATACCAAAAAAACTGTATCAGTGTATCCCTTAATAATACTGTTAAAAGTTATCATTTTTATAAACCTGCAAACTTAGAGAAAATGAAGAAAGTCTATCTGTAAATGTTCGAATCAGAAATTGTCCCAACGCACTCCAATAAATATATTCAATGTAATATCTAAAAAACGTTATATAACAATAAAATGCACAATATATAAAAAGATGAAAATATTAAAATACTGTATTGGGTCTATTTATGAAATGTGATTAAATATTGATCTGAGCTCAGGATAAGACAAAGATGTGATCTAGTGTTCGGGAATCCAAGCTCTCAACGCGGCTCAGTGAAAAATGTAAAGAATAATAAGGATCAAAGTGATAAAAATAGAAAGTGAAGGAAGGTTGTCATAATAAAAAGAGGAAATGGAGTCACTGGGCAAGACACGTGTCAGAAATAGGGGAAAGAGGGGTAGGCTTGCATTATGGAGACCACCTTCGCTTCACTGGGAGACCTTACAGACCTTTCTAACTGACGTGACGAGAATGTTTGATTTTTTTTTTAACAACAGTGGAAATAATCGCCATGTCTGTCATTTGAAGTGGTCAGGGATAACGATAAATAAATGCTACAGTATGTTTAAAGAGTAGCAAAGTTCAGCTTCAAAGCCCCACTGCGGGAAAGCAAGCTGCATTTGCCCATCAACATAAGAGCAAAGCCCATCAACACAGGCCCTAAGATTGACAGGACTGTCCACAAAGGCCGGGTTTACGCCTAGGCGGCATCGTTTTTGCACATTTGTACGCGCGTGTTGAGCGTGTGGTTATTTGCACATTTATGCGTGTTGTGCACATTTTACACATACATGAAGATGCTGTTTTGGCTGGCAGTTTAAGAAACATTGTGAACAATGGACGAACGCGCGTACAAACATGCAAAAATGCGCACGGAAATGTGCAACATGCTTCTGCTGCCTGATTTTGGGTGTTTCTATTGAAGTCTATGGGACAGTTAACCGCCCAAAGAAGTTCATGTACCTTTTCGGGCATTTGGCATTTTGCTGCTCAGGTGTGAACAGGGGACATTGAAAATAATCGGATTTCTTGGGTTGGGCGTTTAAAAGCGCCTTTCCAACTGTTTAAAAACGCTTAGGTGTAAACCGGGCCTTAGATAGAGGGAGGAGTGTGGCCCTCCTCTGAGTTATTTAGCAGTATGTGTAATCTGATCTGTCAAGCTATTCAAAACTATTTCCCAGAACTTAGGTTCAAAGAGCCTGAAGACAAGTGGTGCTCTTACTGGGAGCTTGCTACCTGCAGGATACAACAGAGTTCAGCTTTAAAATCCCCAATGCAGGAAAGCAAGCCGCAGCATTTGTCATCAGTACAAGCCCAAACCCGTGCACAGCCCTTAAGATTGACGGGACTGTCCACTGAGAGACGGTGACGTGCAGTAATGTCCGTGCTAGGTGAGGCATTCCCCCTGCCCGCCCCATGCCGGTCACCAAGCTATGTCTGGAGAAGGGAGGAGCCTCCCTGTCCCTCACTTGCACATCACTGGTGAGGCATCAAGATCGATGTCCTCAGTTTTTGTTTTTTCTTTTGATTGGACAGCTTGGACCAATGGCACCTTGCCATTGGTCCAAACCATCCACAGAGCTCAAGCCTCTAACACCAAGTAGGGGTAGTTGCAGCTCTGGCCTCACCAAGTTAGGTTACACAAGTAGTGGGGAAGTCCGCTGATGTGTAACCTAACTTAGCTGTCAAAAGCCGGATGCAGCGCCGCCTGTCATTAACAGGCAGCACTCCGTCCATGACAGGTCACATAGCGGGGAGGCTTGCTCTGCTGTGTAACCTGTTAGAAGACGATCTGAAAAAACTGTCAGCTTTTTCTTCCATAATACTAGGTGAGGCTCTGCCTCCCCTGCCTTCCCTGACCGCACGTCTCTGCTGAGAGAGGGAAGAGTGTGGCCCTCCTCTGAGTCATTTTGCAAGGTGGGTATTCTGATCTGACCGGGTATTCAAATCTATTTCCCAGAGTTTATGTTCAAAGAGCCTGAAGAACATTGACAGACCCTAAGAATGACAAAACTGTCCGCCAAGAGAGAGAGGAGTATGGCCCTCCTCCAAGTCATTTAGCAGTCTGTGTTATTTGATCTGTCCTGCTATTTAAATCTATTTCCCAAAACGTATTTTTTTAAGAATTACTGGTGCTCTTTCTTGGAGCTTGTTACCTTCCGGATAGGAATAGAAAATATGAATAATTCATACAAAACGCAAGAATTTGAAATATATGTATTTGTTAATACTGAACGTAATAAAGTCATAATAAAGGAAACGACACAAAAAAAAAGATACATCTTCTTTAAGAAAACTAGTATGTGTTGCTATGTTACCATAAGAAGGAAAGCAATCATTGTTATCGAAAGACGGTCCCTGGGTTGTCCTGCCATTTTCCACCCTCTTCATCTTGAATCCACAGGCTACTAACTGCCCACGCTCGTTCCGTTCCACCAGCCGGAAAGGCCGCGCAGCCTCTTTTGTTCTTGTGTCAGCCCGGCTCTTTGCTTGCGCGTGTTGTAACTTATTATTTTCCAACAACAGAGCAAACTAAGAAGGAGCAGAACAAGGCAAGACGAGCAGCTAGTGAACTTTGTGGCATCACTCGGATGCGGCAACAACAGCGTGATTCCTCCAGACTGCCTCGGGAGCAAAGAATTTAGATATACATAGCGAGCACCTTCACATCCTCGCCGTAAATAACACGAAAAAAACAAGGGCGCTGTGAGATGTGCGGAGAAAGATTCATTTTGTGCCTCTTCTTCCAATATGCATTATATCAAATATATTCCTGTCAGAAGTTGGTACTTGCCTGAGCCAATAACTCAACAGATGGCATCCTCTTAACAAGACCGCATTTCTGTGACACAATGGTGAAGACTGTAATAAATTGGTCTTTCCCATGACTGAGCAGCAACTTCTATCGAGCGCCACTTCGCCAAGGAGTCATTTAAAGGGAAACTCCATTTTCATAGTGGCAAAGGACTAATTCAAAGGGAAACTCCATTTTCATTGTGGTAATGGACCCATTTAAAGGGAAACTCCATTCTCACCTTGGCAAAGGAGTCATTTAAAGGGAAACTCCATTTTTATTGTGGCGAAAGGACTCATTTAAAGGGAAACTAAATTTTTATAGTGGCAAAGGACTAATTTAAAGGGAAACTCCATTTGTATAATGGCAAAGGCCTCATTTAAAGGGGAAACTCTATTTTCATTGTGGCATTGTGGCATTTAAAGGGAAACTCCATTCTCACCTTGTCAAATGAGTCATTTAGAGGGAAACTCAATCTTTATAGTGGCAAAGGACTCATTTAAAGGGAAACTCCATTTTCATTGTGGCAAAAGGGGTCATTTAAAGGGAAACTCCATTTTTATAATGGCAAAGGACTCATTTAAAGGGGAAACTCTATTTTCATTGTGGCAAAGGAGTCGTTTAAAGGGAAACGACATTTTCATAGTGGCAAAACACTCATTTAAAGGAAAGCTCCATTTGCATTCTGGCAAAAGAGTAATTTCATTAGAAACTCCATTTTCTTAATGGCAAAGGAGTCATTTAAAGGGAAACTCCATTCTCATCATAACAAAGGAGTAATTTAAAGGGGAAACTTAATTTTCATTATGTCAAAGGACTCATTTAAAGTGGGCCCCTAACGACAAAGAAAGAAAAAAATAGCATGGGGTCCCCCCTAAAATCCCATACCAAACCCTTAATCTGGGCAGTGGCATGGCAGGGCGGGAAAGAAAGGAGGATTAGCGAGCGTGTGTGTCCCCCCCCCCCTCTCTGCACCATACCAGGCCACATGTCCTCAACATTGGGAGGATGCTTTCCCTGGAAAAGCACGTTGTCCTCATGCTGATGCTACCTGGCCTGGTAGTTGTGGGAATCTGTGGGCAGGGGGCTCATCTGCATCTGGGTGTGCCCCCCCTCCCCCTGTAAAAGCACCCTCCCAATGTCGAGTGCATTTGGCCTGGTAGGTTGCAGGGAGGAGGGGGACACTCACATGCCCCCCCTTTCCTGCCCTGCCAGGCCAGTGCTCGGATTAAGGGTCTGGAATGGGATTTAAGTGGGGACCCCACAGGTTTTTTTTGGCCTGGTGTCCCCCTTAAAATTCCTACCAGAGGGTCTGGTATGATCTGGGGAGGGGGACCCCACGCTGATTTTATTTATTTTTTGTTTACATAACATTTTTAATTCTGTTCGCTGTGAAGTAGCGAACAGAATGACCGAGCCAAATGATGATACGAAAATTCAGCAATTCATTCTCTGCTGTTCGGCCTCTTTGAGAACAGGGGTGAATAGCAGGGAATAAAGTGGCCTCAGACGCCTCGGGCGTTTTTATCATATCGGAGCAAAGTGGACCATGCCTTACAAGAGTTTTAGCCTTCCCCTAGATCAGCTGTGGGCTTGGGGGTTCTGGGGATGCAGGTTTTCATCCCTTTTATTGTTTTGCAACTATGTTCTTGGAATATCCAAGCCTTCAAAATATCAAACAGCACTGTTGCACTTATCTTTGTATGACAAAGGCCGCCACACTCGCATGCCCAATCACAGACGCCTCTCTTCACACACAAAAACGAGGTTGTCACTCTGATTATTGTCCCTATTCTACAAGAAAAGAATCAAAGCTAAAAAAAATATTTTTGTCATAATCTCCCCATAAGCTATTCACCAGCCACTTTAATATAAGTGGTTGTCGTAGTGCTTGAAACAGCCAGTAGGAAATTCCCTGAATATGTTATGGTGTGGTGTCAAGATGCGCTGCAATTTATTCCGCTGGAAGTATGAATGTTAATTAATTCTTAGAATTAATGCAGAAAATCCTTTATGGTCTAGAAGGCAAACAAGTATAATTTTGAATAGATCTGCTACATAGTATCTTTGAACAAAAATAATTGAGTTTTAAAGGGAACGCAGAGCTGTTTTTTCTTTTTTTTCTTTTTAATTTGTTATGGTCAGGACTGAACAAAATTTAAGTATTTTGTCTTTTTTTAGCAGGTAAATATGAAATATTGCATATAAATATTATGAGATCTTTTATCCAGTCAGCAGCTAGCGCTCTCAGCTCCTTTTAACACTTTCTTCTATCTCTTTACCATGTGTTGTAAAAAGCCTACTGTTTACAGAGCTCAAACTGAAATGTACTCCTGCAAGTAAATGGTTCAGGGGAGTGAACCTGTCTACGGCTCTGGTCAAGGTTTCCGTGAGTGCCTAAAAGGGGCTACTTTTGCTGTGCTCTAACCCATAACA
>NW_017308219.1:90037-107647 GCF_000935625.1 Nanorana parkeri | reverse complement strand
CTTATTTTGCAGCTATTATTCCCAAAAACAATGTAGCACCAGGGTAATTTGTATCCTGAGCTCCAAGCCAGTGAGTTGCAGCTACTTTCATGAGTCTTTAAACTTTAAGATATTTTGGGATTACAAGGAGGACCCCCCTACACTCTTAAACTACCTTGTCCCCCAGGTGTTACATTCTCTTGCAGAATTAATGCAGGCCCTTGAAAATGCAGTTCAGTGCTTTAACTAGAACTTGAGATAGGAAGGTGGGATTGGAGGAGATGGAAAACACAAACACTCAAGGAGCTCCTGCAGCTTCTTAACTAGAATTTGCTGGGTAGGTGCAAGAATCTAGGAGCATCACACAGCATCAACTGGAGTGCAGCAGCCACACAAGAGGAGGTTCCTCTATAACGCTGTTCCAGCTGATTGTCTCTAGCAGAACTCTTCAGGCCCACATGTCCTTCAGGTACGAGGAGGGGCAAGACCTTCTAAGAAAAGAATCCAGCCCTAGGTCCTTACTGCAGGCACGCAGCCTGCTCACAGAGGAAGCTCCCCTCAACAAAGGTTCTCTCCCCAAAGGCAAGGGCTGGCAAAGAACCCTTCACAACAGTGACTCCATGTTTTTACAAAGCCTGGTCTAACCAGCTGATGACAAGTTCAACAGGTGGCCAGCTGACAGGCAGGATTCTCTGTTGCAGTCTTCTTAACAGAATCTGGTAAAGCATGTGGTACAGATGGTACAAGGCTGTTAGGGAACACATCCCTACAATTGTGTGTTTGTACAACAAAGTGTGTGCATATATCAACATATATATTAAAAATATATAAAACTTAAAATGTATAAACTAAAAATAAAACTCACAAGAAAATGTTAGTTTCCTTAACAGTAGCTGTCTATCATGCACATCACTCAGCCAAGCTCTTTAATTACTGACAAAGCTAAGCTATACAAGCTGTTAAGATATGGTCAGTGCTTTACCTGGATTTGATCAGTCACACCACATAAATTATTCATGAGCAAGGTGTCCAGCCACTGACAACTGTCAAAGTCAACACAGAAATGAAGGTGGGAAGATTTCAGATTTTCATTCCCTCCTAGTGCATGGGGTGGACAAATGAATACAGAATTCAGGAGCCAGCCTGTCCAATCCAAGAGGCAGAAAGATTTTTTAAGAGCCAGCTCCATTGACAAAAACTAGAGAAAACCTTAAAATGACACTAAACTCAGGAGTTAAATCTTAAAAATACATTCAAGTACCTCAACTATTAACAACAGTTTCTCTCTTCAGTTTGTTCAGTTAAGATTTGAAAATAAAAGAGAGAGGCTGATTGGTTGTCATGCACAGTTGCTCCAGATTTTGTCTGCTCCAGTCTTGATAAATTCCCCTCAATGTATCTTATGTGTGTATCACTTGACTGTATATCCTCAAATCATCTCTGACACTGTCTTTCCTTCTGGACGGTGGCTACTTTTGTTCCCTACGTTTCCTGTGTGTGCATTGCAAGCTCCAAGCTCGCTCCCGTGATGGACTACAATCTCACATTTAGTTTACTCATTTGTATTGAGATTGTAGTCCATCACGGGAGCAAGCTTGGAGCGGTGGCTACTTTACATCACAGGGACCATGTGGAACAAAAGTAGCCCCCCTCCAGAAGGAAGGACAGTGGCAGCACCAATTCAGAGATGATTGGAGGATCAATATCAAAGTGATACACAAATGCGCTACATGTTTGTTGATGATGATGCAAAAGGGGCGCTGATGTCAGTACTGCTCTCTGCATCAATACACTGTAAGTGCAGGGCACTGTGGTGACCAGTGTTGCGCTTGTCGGCGGATCGGATCATGGGGATGTTTTATTAAACAAAAAAAAAATGTTTTTTATATGTTAACAATGTCACCTTACCTTAGCCTGGCGGTCCGTGGGGGCTTCCTGGTTGTGGGGGTCTGTTGTGGCCGCAGCTGCTCCATACCTCTGCCATCTGCACCCGGGTCCCCCTCCTGTACTCTTTTTTTCTGTCCCTCTCCATCTGCCATCTCAGCCCACCCGCACGCATCAGACGCGGCTCTGTAATCAGGTGACCTCTAGTGGGTCCTCTGCAGGCCCTTGCGGTCTGTCCTCTACAGTGCCTGTTTAGAGGGCCGCTTCTGCCTGATCCAGCCAGCCCGAATCGCATACTAGCTGGATCAGGCAGACGCAGCCTTCTAAACAGGCATTGTAGAGGACAGACCGCAGGGGCCTGCAGAGGAACCACTAGAGGAGCGGCCGAATACAGAGCCGCGTCTGATGCCGCAGGTCAGCGGTCCCCCCCGGCCCCCCCTCGCTACAACACTGGCCGGGAGTGTCGGATGAACGGATGATCCGACACTCCCGGCGGAGAGACCAGGGGCCCGCCGCGCGCTGGATAACGATCCGGCGGCCGGCAACTTGCTGGGCCCCCCCAGAGCCTGAGGCCCCGGACGCCCGCACCGCCTGCACCGACGGTAGTTCCGCCACTGGTGGTGACACCCCCTCAGGGACTGGATCCATGATGCCCTGCACTCATCAAATGTCTTTAGTCTGAATGATGCTGCTTGGAAGACTGAGGACATAAAGAGGCGAAAAAGGAATTCCTAGGATGATTTTGCAGCGCCAAAGAGAAGGTGAGTATTGCAACTAGAATTTCTTTTCTTTGTTTTCTGGTGCTGCTGGAGGGAATATTAAAAAAATAAAAACAATTTTAAAATGTCAACCGACATTTCTTCACCCAGCTCCTGCAATTAAAAAATGTTGTGCAGGAGGTGGCAGGCAGGGGCATTCACAGAATTAATTTTGCAGGTTCATCAAGAACCAGCTTTAATACGTTGGAAACCCACAAGTAATTTATTTAATCACTGCTTTTCTTTGTACTTGCTTCTCGAAATAACAAATGCAATCATTTAGAGGTTGATGATGAGAGGTTTAGTGCAGTATAACACATACTTGATGGAGATCTGTACATCAGACCAGAAAGTGGGCCAACTGAGGAGCAAAGAGGTCTTGGTTCCCAAGAAGGACGGTCCTTCCAAATGAGGGATGGTTGGGAGTTGTGTCTAAGAATTTTAAACCGACTCAAATTATCTATATGTTATTATTCCAGCTTTTTCACCAGCGAACTGAACAGCCTCAGAGGAAAAAAAAAAAAAGAGAGATTGTGCTGTACTCAGCAGTTTTTACCGGTCATGTTGTTCTATTGCCTAATGATACAGGACGACATCAGCATTCATGTTCTAAATGTCTTTAATACATTTGTTAATATCTGTGTTTGCTCAGATCGGGCTGAAACACATAGAGGTCACTAATAGTTGATCACAGTTATAACCGCCATCAGCTGTGATTCTTACATGGAGAAAATCATATATATCACATTAGTTTTAAATGTAATAAATTATTACTTTGCTCCGGGTTGTGTTGTTTCCATCCCATTAGGCAAACGCGAGAACATAACATGAAGCCTTTTGTGTGTCTATTAACATTGTGCTGGTGAGGGGGCTATTAAAATATCATTTTAGGGAGCTTGTTTGATTTATTCAGAAAGGAGCGTCAGCTAAAATAATTATTTATGTCATGGGATCAATGTGCATTAATATAACTTTTGCCCACTGCAGATTTTTTCTTACCTGGAAGGCTATCACAAGGGTAAGCTATGAAGGTCTGACTTGTCCATCAAGGGCCTGGATGCCTTTTGACCAACTGAGGTGTCAGACAGATCACACTACACATGTGTCGGCTATGCAGTTTCAATGGTTGGCTTGTAACCCAGTCTTGTACACTTTAAAGCAAATCTATAGCTAAAAAAACCTGGAAAATAAAAGGTATTATGCACACTGTACCTGTCCACATTGGTGCATCCAGGGTATGGCACATATGACAAATGTCCTGGGCGCAACTTCTCAGACAGCTGACTTTTTTTCTCTCCCCCCTCCCAACTCCCATACACATCTCCCCATCCGGCTCTAAGCAAACAGGGACACTCTGGTCGGCATCCCACCCAGCTCCTGGCAACCAGTGAGGTCACTGCCAGTAGCTGGGTGGAAAGTTGGGGCATAATTTGTTGTAGATACACAGCAGCCCAATCCTTCAATCTCTGCTCCCTTACCGAATAAGTCAGTTGGAGAATCTTTAGCATCATTAGGCTTTCTAGGGTATCAGATGCCTGGTCCCCCTTGAATCGCTGTGATTTCAGTCACCAGCCACTACGTCACTACAGAATATAGTAGTAATATAATGATTGGTGGGTGATATCACAGTGCACAGTGGGGGACAGGCATCTGGTACTTCCGTGATGCTGAATCTTCTTCAGCTGTGGCTTAGCTTGTCCAGGAAGCAAGGCAAAGGTGAGATTTCCCTGCACTTCCTCTGTCTGAAACACAACAGGAAGTGAGGAGATTTCTTCAAATTGATTAGAAATGCCCTCTTAGGCAGTTGTCACTGGAGAAGGTGTCCCCATTGAAAGAGTTCCTCTCATCTTGTTTCGGTTACAACTTCAAAAATTTGGATTCCCCAAAACTTTTTGTCCAGACAGTGGTCCCCAGGCCAAAGGATGGCTCTACACTCTAGGGACATAGCAATAAAGACCCGACAGTAGAAAAGTTAATAAAAACAAGAAAGATACTAAATAAATAAATATAAACATGAATAAATAAATAAATATATAAATATAATAAACAGATAATAGATAATAAATAATTAGATAAATAATGCTAAATAATATATGAAGGTATTTATTATTATTAGTAATCATAATAATAATAATAAATAGATGAATAAACGACAATAAAGGCAATAAAATCCTACATTTCCCCTCTCTATCCAAAACTAAAAAAGAAAATTTTGGCTATTGATACACATATATTGTAAGAATAGTCCTGAAATACTTATATTAAATGCAGAAAACAGAAACAAGAAAGCACAGCACGGGCTCAGATTATATAATGTCTGAGCCAGTGAAGGGAATTTATCAAAACTGGGGCAGAAGAATCTGGAGCAGTTGCCTATGGCAACCAATTAGCACCTCTCTTCAGTTTGCTCAGGTACAATTTGAAAATGAGACAGAGAAGCTGATTGGTTGCAGTGCAAATATAAACCAGATTTTGTCTGCTCCAGTTTTGATAAATTCCCCCCACTGTCTCAGTCCATGGATGATGCCTGAACAAACCATCCTTCTGGAGAGAAAAGCAGATGAAGACATTGTCATGGGGAGTATTGTGATCTCTGTTAGAGGTAATAAATACCTAAAATTACACATTACTTAGCACGCTTGCTCTTAACAGAAATAAACAATGTATCAGATGCTAGGTCCAATCAGGTTGGCTTTACAGCAGCAAAACATTAGATGCCTTTCATCATCATCACCTTTATAGAAGGACTCTGGGAATGTCAGAAACGTACCCTTCCACTGGGGCTACCCCCGCACTGCAAGGGTTAAGTGCTCGTTCTGTCTACGGAAGTCAAATAAAGCAGTTTTACTCAACTGATCCTCTGTCCCGCACCGGTCACCTCTCTCGACCTCCGCTCAGGCTGTGGAATGTACCTCAGTGTCCTCATATCTAATGCAAGTAAATGAATCTGCATTAGACTTGATGACATCAGCAGTCCTAAGACCACAGGAGCCCAGGGGAGAAGGGGCTGCAGGGACTGGTCTAGCAGTCCAGCAGCAATAAGTATCAGGTTAGCTTTATTTGAGCCCCCTGGACAAAATGAGCAGTTAAGCCTTGCAGTGAAGGGAGTAGCCCCACTGCAATTTTAAAATTCCTGGAGTTCATTAAAATCCAGACTTTAAATTTTCTGTAATAGCAGCCACGGTGCGGGCTATGAAACACCATAGCATCAAAATAAATGAGACCCAAATGTTCAGAATTGTACAGTAAATTATTTGGAAGGTTATGCTATAAGTATAAAATCTGAAATATAGGTTTAATCCAAAATTCTCCAGATTGATCGATCCAGACGTAATCGAATGACACTGATCAATATTTTGAATCATACGGGAACAGAACACTCTCCGGTTTCAGATTTTCAATGAAATGTCTTCCTCTTTATTTCAGCATATGCTAATGACTGTTTCTTTCCAGTTCTGGATTATCGTTAATTGGCTACAGTCAGCTCACATTTTTTTTTTTTCACGGCTAAATCCACGCAGTAATGTTTCAGAAGTCCAGCTCCGGAAATTGTACACATCTCGAAAATAGAGTTACAATCGTGGACAATATATGGATCGCTCAGAGTTGTCTTTTGATTAACTGAAACTTATCATTAGAATCACTTAAGAAGTTTTACAACTAAATTTCCACAAATTTTATTCAGGCTCATTAGGCTGATGAAGACCCAGACGCCTCCTTTTGAAAAACTTGTTTTTCCTTTTTCTTATTTCAGTGAAGTTGCAATTGGTTAACTGCAGATGAATCGTCTCTTATTAGGCTGATATAATGAGTCTCTCACAATTTTTTTCTTTTTCAAAATTTCTAGCGGGGATTGTGAGATATCTCAAGAGGTTCATGTATGGTCACTTAAGTATATTTTTATTTTGAGAGTTTTCATTAATGGGCTTATTTTGCTCTTTTCCTGGAGGAGAGCTGTTTCAAAGAAATTCTTTTTTTTCTCTTTGTTTTTAATCTGTGGTTTATTCTGCTGAAGTCAACTTTAAAAACATTGTAGTCACAAACTGTAGCAGTGCGTGTAGTTGAAGAGGACAACTGTCATGGATGAGACCTGGATATAATTTCTGCTGGTGGATGGAGATGTCCTGGAACTGTTATGTGCCGTGTGGTCCAAGGACATTTGCTTTTGAAGTGGGGGTGATATGGTTTGCTCAAGGGGTTTTAAGTACAAAAAGAGACAAGTGGTGTTCAGATCTTGGGTATTAGGTGCCACACCCCTATTTTAGTTTTAAAAAAAAGAAAGAGAGAGAGAGGGGAAAGTGGGGCTTTTTTTTTGCATGTTAATTTTTATTGTAAAGTTTATACAGTACAATTATCAGGTTTCAACGGTGCATAATGTACAGACATTTGTATGACAAAATGAGTTGTGGGAACATCCACAGTTAAATTTCAAATTTTTAAATTTCAAAACTCAACAGTAACTAGGGTGACATTTGTTAATGTAAATTTGAATAGCCTTAATAACATACGATCCATGGAATGTAGGAAAAAGAGTAGTTGTTGGGTAGTAGTAGAGCGAGAGAAAAGAAAGATAATGGGGAAATTATAATCATGGGCATGAATGAGGAAAGTGGGGCTTTTAAGGCACCAAATGGACGAGTCACAAAAAATGATATCAAAGGTTGGCTAAAAACATTATTTTATTAGTTGATAATTAATGGATAAAAGAAATGGCCATGATAAAAACTGGAGATACAAACATTGAAACCCCCAATATCCACTCTACCCACTTAGTTCTAGATTTCGGGTATATATGACATAACTAAATTGATATATAGCATGGAATTGATACATCAATTGGAATACATGATGGAATTGGATAACGTCAGTAGTTCATAAAGTCTTAGCTGGAACCCAAGGAGTGGATCATAGTGAACGTTCAACGTGTTTCGCGTATATATCGTGCTTCATCAGGAAAGGGGGTAATCCCAAGCAGAGCCAGTGGATGCACGCTTGACGTAGTAGCCAAAAATGAAGAAATGGATGCCCCCAGACAGTGGGAAAAGAAGCCAAGGCCGCAGCGACTGGGTATAGAGGATTAATTTGGTAGATCAAAATATTGAGACGAAAGCGAATGCCTCAAATCCACAGATCCATCTGACTTCCAATAATGTGAAGTGATCCCAATATGGGAGCAGGGGGGAAGATAGGTGACACAACAAGTCGCACGGTATCCTGAGCCTTATCCCACGTGAAGGCCTCCAGTGTGTGTCCGGCCGTACCTTGACGCACACTGTTTAAGGGGTTTTAAAGATACCTTGTGTCCATTAAGCCCCCATGCACACAAGGCCCTATGACACGTTCTGGAGTTCTTGCAACAAGAGCCTATGGATTCTTGAGGCAGGAATACTAGGTGTCCCCTATCAGATGTGGCCACTGTACCCATTAAAGCTAATGACAGGGTGACATCAGCCGCATCAGTCATGTCACCCAGTCATTAACTATGCCGCATCTAAACAAGGACACTTGGGATTCCTGCCACAGGAATCTGTCGTTTCTTGCCACAGTAATCCCAGAACACCCCGGGTGAATGTAGCCTAAAGAGGACTGAAACTGAATTTTTGTAATCCCAAATTTCTGTAAAAGTTTGAAGATTTCAGCCAAATCTTGCCATTTTTAGCAAAATGTATTGGAGTCAATAGGGAAGGCAATATTAGGGTGGTTTGTGAAAGTTTTAAGAGTGCAATGTGCTTTAAAAGGCTCCTGAGGGATCCAGAACTTCCTTTCACCTAAATTGTGTCAAAAACATCATCATGTTACACTCATTATTTTAAATTTTTGTTCAGAGAGAGAAAAAGAGCAGATATAAAAAAAAGTAAGGTAGAAAATCTAAGGCGATATTATATAAATAGCAATCAAATACACAAAAAAACTATAATAATCTAAATATACTCCCTCGAGCAAAATTTGGATAAGAAGCTCAATTTGAATAATGAATAAAACTGATTTGGTAAAAGTTTTGCCAAATGTAAATGTAGTAATTTTGGAAAAAATCGATTTTGCCCAAATCACTCAATTTCTTTTTATTAGTTTTTTTACTTTTTGTGTATTTAATCATTAATTGTGAAACAAATTAACATTTCACAGGAAATGGGCAGAATGGCAACAGGCTGGAATCCCAGGACATGAGCAAAATGGTGGCAGGCTGGGCTCCCAGTAAATGGGAAGGATGGCGACAGGCTGGGTAGAATGGCAACAGGCTAGGCTTGCAGGACATGGGCAGAATGGTGAAAGGCTGGACTCACAGGAAAGGGGCAGAATGGTGGCAGGCTTGGCTCCAAAGAAATCGGCAGAATGGTGACAGGCTGGGTAGAATGGAAACAGGCTGGGCTCCCAGGAAATGGGCAGAATGGCAACAGGCTGAGTAGAATGGTAACAAGCTGTGCTTCCAGGACATGGGCAAAATGGCGGCAGGCTGGGCTCCCAGGAAATAGGCAGAATAGTGACAAGCTGGACTCACAGGAAATAGGCAGGATGACATGAGAAAAAGACTGCAGAAGCTGGACCAAGGAGGAAGTCAAGGACCGCTCCCGAGCATGAAGAGAGTAAATAGAATTTTGCAATTTATTTATTTTTTCAAAGGAGGGATGTCTAAAAAGAAAAAAAAGAAAAAGGTTTAATTTTAATGATCTATTAAAAAATACAGAGCTCCATTAATCTGTTTCTTTTATTGCTGCCCAGTCAAGATTGGAATAGGCCATAAGCAGCGCTCAGTATGACAGTCGCCGGTTGGCCATGTGAATAAGTTATGTCTCACTTTGTTTGCTAGTTAATAATGTAAAAGCGGCATTCAGACGCAGATCTTCTGTAACCCTGACAGTGCTAATTGGGTAGAGAACAAGGGCATCAGCGGAGTATCACTCCATGTAAAGCACGATTGGTTCTATTGCAAACTTCAAAGATCATTTCTTTTTCTGTAATCCTTCTCGGGCTTTTAACTTATATCATTTTTTTTTTCATCCCTCATCTTACATATTCTATTAACTTCAAAACCTGACTAAGGGACAAGGCAAAAAAAAGATAGAACAGAAAACATCTATTTTCAACCATGGAGGAAATGTCTTTCTTTTCCTTAAAATGCTTTTAGTCATCATGCATGCAACAATACCTTCCATTATCAATTATTATAAAAACGCAGAAACTGTACGCTGATTGATGGCAAGCGGGGAGCCGGAGTCAGTTGACTTTTTATGAAGGTAGAAAAAAATAATGGTAACATTATTTTGAAGTGTCTTTTATAAAAGAATACTGTGTAAAATGCTGTCGTTTTTCAGATGCTGCAAAAAATAATAGTATATAATCAGAAAAATCAGATTAAAATGTATGTGGATGAAAAAAATAAAGCCGCCATTTTATATTTCCACTTTTGCTTTGAAATTCCCACTATTTTTGCTATGTGTTCCCATTCACACTGCATATCTACCATATTTTACCATTTTAGGGGGGTTATTCACTAAGCTGCCTAATGCAGCCGAATGAAGCCTAATGCAGCCAAAGTGAACCAAAACAAACCGATGCCAGTACGGCTATTCACTGCAGTCGCGAACAGCTATTTTAAGCCGTTTTCAGCGGCTTCTGATCACTTTGCCTACCTTTGCCTCAACTGGATAGACTTAGCTTGTCCGGCTGAAGTGAAGGGGAAAGCTCATACGCCTCAGCCTATGCAATATCTGGATCGGCTGAAGCGAACGTCCGGCACTTCCTTCACTGCTGTTCTCCCCTATTCTGAAAGGGCGAAACAGCTGATAATGGATAGCCAAACGTTCAGCTAAGCATATGGTTCGGTGATTCTGTTCACTACCTCCAGAAGTAGTGAAGTACACATTAGACTTGTGTGATTCATTAAATGTTAACAACAAAAATAAGTGTGGAGTCCTCTCCCCAATTTATACCAGACCCTTTAGGTCTGGTAGGAATTTTAGGGAAGACGCCAACGTCAAAAAAACAAAAACAACAGCGTGGTGGTCAAATATCGGTACTCGTACTTGATACCGAAAAACCAGTATCGTTGCATCCCTAGTATATACTTATGTACATATACTTTATTTTACCTCCATTGGCCAAAACAAGAACTCAAATAAAAATGCAATAAAATGCATAAAAACGTGCTAGAAATGCATGCAAATGCAGACTCACATGGGTGAATGGAGACTTACACAGACTATGTGGCTACAGGGAAATCTTAGATTTCTTCTTTAACCTTTTTATCAACTTCCACATACTTCTTATGTCCCATATGTTCTGTCTGTGCCAAGCAAAAAAAAAAATCCAAAAGGTTAATGATATTCCATAATTTATGAAATTATGAAAGAACGTCTGTTGGTTATTAGTTTGATAGCTACAAATTTGTCTCGCACTGTGTGTTCTTTTGCTTTGATTTATGATTTTTTTTTTTTTTTTAGCCCCTCACTTCCCAGAGTGCTTCACCTTGCTTATGCTCTCGGTGCTGATTCTATGCAGAAGACTTCTGATCTAACTAAAGAGAAAAATTACAAATGTTAAAATGATAAGCTTTAAAGCAACTAATCCTCACTGTGCTCCAATAGCTGGTAGCTGCGAGGCAAATCCTCTGACACCATTACAAAATGTGTCTGCGTGCACACTGGTTTAAGGCATTGGTCATCTTTCAGCACAGGGAAAGCTCCCATCGAATCATTGCATATAGTTTTATTTTTGCAGGTTAGGGCTGTGGTGCGCTGAGGATGGGGAGTGGCCTGGAGCAGGACTTCGAATTTCTACGTGTGTATCCAGTACAGAGCATAGTCTATATGTTTTCCTTATATTATAATGAGAAAAGGAGTATGTTTTCCTTATATTATAATGAGAAAAGGAGTATGTTTTCCTTATATTATAATGAGAAAAGGAGTATCAAAAGACAAACCTTTTTTTTAAGGGCTCATTCACATGGGCGTACCCGCCCATGCAGGAACTTGCTCCCAGGTGCTACATTTAATTGCTTGCAGCCTCCTGTACCTCCCTTTGGGAGGACACGGCTAAATGCCGACCCGAACCTGCACATCAGTGTGCGTCCAAATGCAGAAATCTTGATCTGCATGGATGTGCATGTTAGGGTCGGCGTGTAGCCAAGTGCAACCATGTCCTCCCATAGCTGAATGCAATTACACGCAGCACCTGTCCCTCCCAGGAGCATGTCTTTCTATGAACGTGCACCATACGAATGTGCTAGTCCATGTCAATGAGCCCTGATTTTTACTGATGTCTGGATCCCCATTGGGGAGATTCCCCACTCTCGGTGGCTGTGGTCACCACAACAGAAAGTGAGGGGAAAATGCAACATTTTAAGTTGTCACTAGAACATATAGGAATAGAGGTGAAGTTACTGCTGACAACTGTCTAAAAAGGGGGATTTCCCTCACTTTAGAGGGATTTCCTGTTGTGTTTGCAGGACAGGGAGTAAAGGTAAATATCTTGACACAGATAACAACTGGCATGGGTTTTAACCCTTCTCTTCTCTAAAATGCAGATGTAGGAACTTCAGCCCCGCCACCCTGAAGTGGTGTCAAAGCGGTGTGCAGGTGGTGCGGCCCGCACCGGGTCACACCAACTGACAGTCATTTTGGTGTCACCTCCTCTGAAAAGTCAGGCACTCGATCATGGACTCAGAGCCCAACAGCTGCACGAGACAGGAGGGGACACGGGGCATACCTTATTCCACTGGATGAAGTCCCTTCCTCTCCCTGCCGGCATTCATCACCAAGATGGCCGCCGGCATTGAAGTTTGCGTGACGTCATTTTCTACGTGTGCGGTGACATTGTGTGCATGTGTAATGACATCACAAGTGTGTGATGACATCCCAGTGGGTAACATCCCAGTGGGTGACACCTGGCCTGGAGATGACTCTGTCACCCTGTTTTACTTATTTTCTTAAAGCCCACCTCCGAGCAAATTCTCTTCTAGGTGAGAATGGAGGCAAGGGGCGGGCTATAGTAAAAAAACATTTTTTTTTTAAAGTTCAATCAATAAATACATCTAAAAAATGTACAAATGAACAATATATTAATGTAAAACAGTCACAAAATGACAATATTTTTATTACATTTTACACATATATATATAAATATATAGATACATTTATGGAAAAGAAATGTTAAAAGGTTGTAGAATAATTTTAGCTCTCCAGAGGTGCGCGATTCGTCTATCTTGTCCAGACACAGGAGTAAATCCAGAGGAAGTTTTTTTTTTTCTTTTTGCATTATTATGCGGATCACATAAATTATGCAGAAGATGTAAAATTATGCAAAGTGGCTTGCGTGCGGAGCATATAATCGCATGATTGCGCTGGGTGCTATTGATTAAGTGCGCTGGAGTCAAACATGTACGCTTCTGGCGACTGATAAAACTTCAACTTCAAAAGGAGCCAAATCAGTATGACTGGTATTTAAATTCGGCAGGAGAATCACACAGGTCATTTTATCTAGTCATTTAACAGAGCCAACAAAGGCAGCGACACCAGAGGCGCGAATCGCCAATGCCCTGCGAGACATGGCCTGCAAGAGCCTCTGGGAAATTGGTCTTTTCTTGGCGCTGCATCCTTTTAGTGCATAAAAAGAGGGACTGGGGGTGCAGTAGCAAGTTCTTTAATACATTATAATGTGCTCAAAATAATGTACACAAGGACAAAGAGATGATTGGCAACAGGTTTGGAGAAATCAATGCAATGTACAAAAGGAAACAGGAGAGGAGATAGGATTGAAGTCTTTCTTAAAGAAAGAGTCCAGGCAGCAAGTGAAATCAGTTAGAGAGCCGCTAATATTGTCTAGGAAAAACTGTTACTGTGCTTAAAGTGAACCTGGGCTATGACTGTGGCTCACTTTAAGTGGACATACCATCAGTTAGATTTTTTTTACGCTTACAAATGTATTAGTATATTTTCTTTTCAGCTCAAATGCAATGTAATACCAAGTTATGACCAATAGATGGAGCTGAGGAGCCTAAGAAATAAAGACTTCTTTCCTATGCTCCTCTGCTCCATCTATTGGCCTTAATGTGGACTTTTAGCAAATGGTACATTCGACCTGAAATTAAAGGGGAACTATGGGGTCAGTGCTTTTCCCTATAGTTCTCCTAAGGGTAACGGGAGGACACAAACTAGCGACCACCCATCACCCAAAGCTCAGTATACCACGAGCTACAGCGGACAGATCCCGACAATACTGTCTGGATCCACCCAGCTGCGTGAGTGACAGCTGGCTCAGCCTATCTAGAGGCAGAACCAGCTTTACCCGCCCCCTCCCCCGTCCGATCCGCCAGTCAGTGCTGGAGGATCGGACAGGGGAGGGCGAGAATCCCTGCAGGGAGCCGTGAGTGACAGTCACGGCTCTCTGCAGGGATAGATTGAGAAGTGAGCGAGCGACGCTATGTGTTCACTCACTTCCCAATCTATTGAGCCGACCTGTGACAGTTTCATTGTCACAGGTCTGCTAGAACTATGAGGCTACGTGATTTTCACTCGCCTCATAGTTCTCCTTTAACAAATGTATTAGTATATTGTCTTTTCAGCTCAAATGTAATGTAATACCAAGTTATGACCACTAGGTGAAGCTGAGGAGCATAAGAAATAGAGACTTCTTTCATATGCTCTATCTAGTGGCCATAATGTGTACTTTTGCAAATGGTACATTCGACCTGAAATTAACAGGGTTATTCACAAAAGGGTGAAGAGTTTGGAGAAGGCAGGAGAAGTGAACAATCTAGGACAACATAACTGATTTGGAAAATGTCTCCAATTCAGCTCACTTTCAAGTTCAGCTATGTTGTCCTAGATTGTTCACTTCTCCTGCCTTCTCCAAACTCTTCACTCTTTTGTGAATAACCCCATAAAAGCTTTTGGGTTTAGATATGCTTTCCCCTTCCCTATTGGCTCCAATGTATTTCACTGAAATGTTGAACTTTCACTGAAATCTCATTACTTTTTAGCCAAAACTTTGGAGAAAACTCTCAATTACGCTCATCCCTAAAAACGCGTCACATTGTGTTTTCAGGCTGCCATGACCCCTTTAACAAAGGCTATTTATTACCACAACAACCATGCAAACGACAAGACGTATAATATCCGCTTGCAAAAATCAAAATTGTAATCGCGACCATGAAATCACAGGTTATGGATTCAACCGCAACGCATAAAGCCGAGCGCGGCTTTCAAGGCTGATGTTACCTGACATCCTTATCAAAAGGTTACCGAGCAGGAGGATAATGACCGAAAAGCATATATCTCCAAATGCAATCAAATACTTCAAGCAAAATTCAATAGTGAGCCTGCTATCATGCCGAGGACAGTGGGTTATTGAAAAAGATGTATTGTGAGGTGGCCACTTCAACCTCGAGCTGCTGGTGAATTTATAATGGACCACATGTGCATGACTGTAGTGTTCTCTCAGCGTGAATCCGCAAATAATTGGTCTTCCAAATACAGCTCAATGCAAGGAAACGGGGCCGCGTAGCCGCCAGGAAAAGAAGCACATCAATCACTCGGCTACGCACAGCCACTTTCTTATTTTAAAACCTACTAAACATTTCAAAGGTGTCATTTATTACTGTGTTTATTTTCCATCCATTCTTCCCGGGCTGCGCCGTTAACTCTTCAGTCGTGGCTTCAAACGCGGCAGCCCCCGGGAGCCTGCTGACAAAGAGGGCGACCAAATGTGTGACGCTTCCACTAAACTGGCTTATGGGAAATCTGCTCTACAAAACAAAATTGTATTTAAAAAAAGATATATATGCAGATGCGCCAAACTGGTTTTGCTCTCATTTTGAGGGCCCATTCACACCTGAGAATTTTATAGCGTGAATGCCTAAGCACTACAAGAACGCTCAACCGGAGGAAGCCCATTGCTTTCAATGACCTGTGTTCACATCTGAGCTTTCTGTTGCCCAAAGCGCAAAAAGGTGCACAAGCTTCTTTTCGGTTTCAGTTGCATTTCGGCCCCTGAGACTTCAGTAGGAAAGATAAAAAACGTGTGAAAACGAGTGTTTTTCACTTTTTTTTGCCGAGAAACAGGCTTACCATTGGCTAAAGATAATTAAAGAAAATGCCGAAGCTTGAAAAGTGTGCAACTACACAAAACAAAAATGTGCAAATGAAAAAATGCTCGAAAAATGACCAAAAACATTCAGCTTTATAGTGGAAAGACGAAGACATAGCGGTGTCTGTGTCTTTATTCTTGAGATTTCCCCTCACTTCCTGTCCAATGAGGGTGCAGCATGTAGAGTGAAAACATGTCAAACTTTTAATCAGGGATGCACCAATACTGGTTTTTATTATTTCCATACTCGCCGATACCGGGAGTCCCGTTAAGTAAGTCGGGCGCAGTGTAATGACTCACCACCCAGCTTCCTGTTTGGTCGGAAGCTAGCCAATCAGGAAACTGGGAGGTGAGTCATTACCCATTCCTGATTGGCCAGAAAGCCAGCTCCATGCTTCCTCATTACCTAGTGACGAGGGAGCATGGAGAGGGTTTACCGGTTAATCAGGAAGCCAGGTGGTGAGTCATTACCCGCCCCCTGGCTTCCTGATTTGCCAAAAAGCCGGCTCTATGCTTCCTCGTCACCTGGGAGCATGGAGACGGCTTCCCTGTGGTGGGGGGTGTCATCTATTGCTTGTGATGCATGTTCCGGGGTGTGTGTGAGGGGTTAGATACTCTTGGAGGGGGGTGCTGACTCATGGTGGACGTTCTGAATTCCAGGGGGGGGACGCGGGAAGGGATCAGTTCCTGGTGCACTGCATCCCTCCTAGCTCACTGACCTCACTGGTTGGCAGGAGCTAGGTGGGAAGCCAGCAAGAGCATCCCGCTCAGCTCCTGGCAACCAGTGAGCTCATTGAGCTGGGTGGGATGGCGTGAATGTGACTTAATGAGATGCTGCCTGAGATAATCTTTTCAGGCTGCCTCATTATAGGGATGGCCCTGGCTGCAGGAATAAGAGTATGTATAGGGTGTTAAAAAAAAAAAAAGCTACAAGGGCGGCTTAAGGGAGAGGTAATGAATGCCAGGCAAATGTTACGGTTACACATTACTAAGCATGGTAGGGTGAGTATAAGGCAGTTGGCGGGAAGGCTTTGCAAAGACACTGCCTTTGCTATGGTCAAGGGGACCTCAGTCTTGTCAGTGTTGGCTGCAAAGGAGAAAGGATCAGCAAGCGCGTGCTGGTAAGGTGAGTATAAGCGGGTTGGTGGGAAGATTATGCAAAGACTCCGCCACTTTGCTCGGCATGGCCATGGCGACAGTGTCCCTTCAATCCAGCTCTGGTCTGCACTACGTACATAGTAGATTTTACTAATGGGCCACATGTCCACTGATAACAGAACATACGTTCCGAGGAAGCCATTTTGTCATGTTTCAGCCATTTTGTTAAACAAACCAATATCAGCGACATCTCTGAAGCCCCACGTAGCTATAAGAAGACGATCAATTCAGCGACATTACTGGGTTCCTACCACATTGACAGGTTGAATTATCATACATTATGCCATATTAACATAATGATTTGGCTCACAAGATGGCTGCGCACTCTGCAGGTGGATTATGTGTGCGCTTTGACTACACTAAACCAGCTGCAGCGGGATGGATAAAATAACAAAAAAATGGCTTACCCATTGTGACACACATGTCCAATATCTCAGTCTCGCTAGCGTTTGTTTATGTGCCCCCTCTGAAAATCCTGTCACAGATTTCCGCCTTTAAACTAACATTCATGCCAAGTGGAGCTTGCCGTTATCCTTCTCTGCTGTCTGTACAGATGGTTCTCTCAGTTGGGGCTGAATCCATCATGATACACAAGTGAAATTAGCTAATTATTAAGCAATGTGCTAGCGCATAGCGCATCCTTAATGTCAACTGTGAACCCCAGAAACAATTAGAGAGTGAGATCCTGGAAAAAAAAAAAAGAGTCGTACAGTACATCTGTGACTACAAACCAGACTCTGTAGGGATA
>NW_017308219.1:61305-90022 GCF_000935625.1 Nanorana parkeri | reverse complement strand
CCCTCATGTCCTCATGTCACTTTGTCATAAATTAAAATGTATTTAAAGTCAAAACATTTTTTTTCTTGTTTTGGAAAGCGTGGGGAAGGGTTAAATCCTCTGCCAGGTTTTTTTATTGCTAAATGTTTAGAAACACATAGGGGTCTATTTTTAAACAAGGACCCTGTGAATATCTGTGAACATTCCTTTTGGGAGAAAATGCCAAAACGAATGTTCTTAATCTATTTTTCCAGTTTGAATGTGTGGACATGTAATACTACAATTTGGCCACTAGATGAAGCTGAGGAGTTAGTATTTATTGCCTATGCTCCAGTGCTCCATCCAGTGGACATCATGTAGTATTACATGACAATACATTTGAACTGAGAAAAAAATACATTAAGAACATTCTGGTTTTGGCTTTATTTGTGCAAAGCGAGCGTTCGCAGGTATTTGCAGGGCAAAAAGTTCTGTGAATTGTTTTAAAATAGACCCCGAAAGTGAGCACCATGCCAATTATTGTCCAGAGAAAAATAAATGTATTAGTACATAGTCACAATAACACATGGTGTGACAGCCAATGTGTTTCGGGGGATGTCTCCTTCATCAGGGCTTTAAAAGCTGTTTAAGACTGGAAAGCAAGACTCATGGATAAAGGTTCAGGGACTGTCTGTGGTATATATATCTATGTATCTATACTAGATAGATAGATAGATAGATAGATAGATATATTTATATCTATCTATCTATCTATCTATCTTAGCAGTCAAGCTGCAATGTGAGCTTTTATTGCTGTGTCCCTACTGGGGAAGGGAGAGGTCATGTTACCTTCCTTTTTTGCTGCAAGTGTATAAATTTTTACAGTTTTATAATCTTTGTTTTATTATGTATATAAAATCTTTATTTTCCAAGTGTGGTATTACATTACATTACATTTGACCTTAAAAGAAAATATACTTAGAACTAGGGATGCACCGCTACCGATACTGGTATCGGTATATGTGCCAAAACGGAGCATTTGGGGGAGAACTCGTACTCGCCCAAATGCTCCGATACTTACCCGATACCAGAACTGCCGGTCACAGGAATGCAGTGCTGCGAGGGAGCATGGAGCCATCTTCCCGACCAATCAGGAAGCCGGGCGGTGGGTCATAAGAATGGCTGGGAATCTGGCTTCATGCTGCCTAGCGATTCTGTGTGGCAGCCTGGCTTCCTGTCCAATCAGGAAACTGGGCAGCAGGTTATGACCCGCTGCCTGGCTTCCTGATTGCCTTGGAGCCAGCTTCACACTGCCTAGCAACACTGTGGGGCAGCCTGGCTTCCTGACCAATCAGTGTTGCGAGGGAGCATGAAGCCGGCTTCCCAGGTAATCAGGAAGCTGGGGTCAGGTCTTGACCCGCTGGTTTCCAGTTTTCTGATTTGCCGAGAAGCAGGGCCCATGCTACCCCAGGATGCTGGTATCAGTACTCTGTATCGGTGACTACCAATAACAAAAAATATCGGTACCTATACTTGATACCGAGGAACCGGTATCGGTGCATCCCTACTTAGAACGTTAGTTTCTTTTGCCTCTATTCACACAGGGTGAATTGCTTTGCAAATTGTTTTGTAAACAGAACCCTAAGTATTGAACCCAAAAACAGCCAGGCTACTATTAAATTCAAAAGGCCAGCATTGAAAGCCCCCACATTTGACTCATGACAGTTCTCTAGAAAAGGTCCAACCCAACTCTCCAACTGAGATCCCTTTTCATGTTTTCTTGACATACCCAAGGGGCCCTCCCTTTTGATAATTTGGGGCCCCTGTACAGAAGCATAGACATATAGCCAGACTCTATGTTTGCTCCATAAACACCATGTTTTCTTGCCTCCAGATCTTGTATGTAATTTTCTGTCTTTGCATTAATCTGCTTAAACTGTGAACATTAAAATTCTGAGCACTGAGCTCAAAATGATTATGCAGTATAAAGTGACAGACTCAGAACAGCCAGTGACCCAGCACGCGTCAAGCGCTGTGGCCTTATAGCATGTCCTACCTGACTATTCGCAAAGCTCCACCAAAGGAGAATGAAAGTAATTTAATAACCTGAGCTAAAAATAAACAGGAGGCAATGGTAATGTGTCTGACAAAGTCCATGTCTTTCGGTTTTGAAATTATGAATCGTGGCTTATCTGCTGTACTGTGTTCTGTATTCGGTCTCCAGAATAACGGATATTTCTGATCAAAAAATGTAATTCAAACCTTGGAAATGAATACAGGGGCCAGAAGTGTGAAATGAATGGAGAAGACACACTGATTTAATAGATAGAGGCGACAGAAGTGTGAAATGGTTGGAGAAGACACACCGATGTAATGGAGAGAGGGGAAAGAAGTATGACATGGATGGAGAAGACACACTGATGTAATAGTTAGAGGGGACTGAAGTGTGAAATGGATGTAGAAGACACACCGATGTAATGGATAGGAGGGGCCAGAAGTGTGAAATAAATGGAGAAGACACACCGATGTAATAGATAGAGGGGACAGAAGTGTGAAATGGATGGAGAAGACACACAGATGTAATGGATAAAAGGGACAGAAGTGTGAAATGGTTGGAGAAGACACACTGATGTAATGGAGAGAGCGGACAGAAGTGTGAAATGGTTGGAGAAGACACACTGATGTAATGGAGAGAGGGGACAGAAGTGTGAAATGGTTGGCGAAGACTCACTGATGTAATAGAGGGGACAGAAGTGTGACATGGATGGAGAAGACACACCGATGTAATGGATAGAGGGGACAGAAGTGTGAAATGGATGGAGAAGACACACCGATGTAATGGATAGAGGGGAGAGAAGTGTGAAATGGTTGGAGAAGACACACTGATGTAATGGAGAGAGGGGACAGAATTGTGAAACGGATGGAGAAGACTCACTAATATAATGGAAACATGGGACAAAAGTGTGAAATGGTTGGAGAACACACACTGATGTAATGGATAGTGGGGACAGAAGTGTGAAATGGTTGGAGAAGACACACTGATGTAATGGAGAGAGGGGACAGAAGTGTGAAATGGTTGGCGAAGACTCACTGATGTAATGGAGAGAGGGGACAGAATTGTGAAACGGATGGAGAAGACTCATTAATATAATGGAAACATGGGACAAAAGTGTGAAATGGTTGGAGAAGACACACTGATGTAATGGAGAGAGGGGACAGAAGTGTGAAATGGTTGGAGAAGACACACTGATGTAATGGATAGAGGGGAGAGAAGTGTGAAATGGTTGGAGAAGACACACTGATGTAATGGATAGAGGGGAGAGAAGTGTGAAATGGTTGGAGAAGACACACTGATGTAATGGATAGAGGGGAGAGAAGTGTGAAATGGTTGGAGAAGACACACTGATGTAATGGATAGAGGGGAGAGAAGTGTGAAATGGTTGGAGAAGACACACTGATGTAATGGAGAGAGGGGACAGAAGTGTGAAATGGTTGGAGAAGACTCACTGATGTAATAGAGGGGACAGAAGTGTGACATGGATGGAGAAGACACACCGATGTAATGGATAGAGGGGACAGAAGTGTGAAATGGATGGAGAAGACACACCGATGTAATGGATAGAGGGGAGAGAAGTGTGAAATGGTTGGAGAAGACACACTGATGTAATGGAGAGAGGGGACAGAATTGTGAAACGGATGGAGAAGACTCACTAATATAATGGAAACATGGGACAAAAGTGTGAAATGGTTGGAGAACACACACTGATGTAATGGATAGTGGGGACAGAAGTGTGAAATGGTTGGAGAAGACACACTGATGTAATGGAGAGAGGGGACAGAAGTGTGAAATGGTTGGCGAAGACTCACTGATGTAATGGAGAGAGGGGACAGAATTGTGAAACGGATGGAGAAGACTCATTAATATAATGGAAACATGGGACAAAAGTGTGAAATGGTTGGAGAAGACACACTGATGTAATGGAGAGAGGGGACAGAAGTGTGAAATGGTTGGAGAAGACACACTGATGTAATGGATAGAGGGGAGAGAAGTGTGAAATGGTTGGAGAAGACACACTGATGTAATGGATAGAGGGGAGAGAAGTGTGAAATGGTTGGAGAAGACACACTGATGTAATGGAGAGAGGGGAGAGAAGTGTGAAATGGTTGGAGAAGACACACTGATGTAATGGAGAGAGGGGACAGAAGTGTGAAATGGTTGGAGAAGACACACTGATGTAATAGAGGGGACAGAAGTGTGACATGGATGGAGAAGACACACCGATGTAATGGATAGAGGGGACAGAAGTGTGAAATGGATGGAGAAGACACACCGATGTAATGGATAGAGGGGAGAGAAGTGTGAAATGGTTGGAGAAGACACACTGATGTAATGGAGAGAGGGGACAGAATTGTGAAACGGATGGAGAAGACTCACTAATATAATGGAAACATGGGACAAAAGTGTGAAATGGTTGGAGAACACACACTGATGTAATGGATAGTGGGGACAGAAGTGTGAAATGGTTGGAGAAGACACACTGATGTAATGGAGAGAGGGGACAGAAGTGTGAAATGGTTGGCGAAGACTCACTGATGTAATGGAGAGAGGGGACAGAATTGTGAAACGGATGGAGAAGACTCATTAATATAATGGAAACATGGGACAAAAGTGTGAAATGGTTGGAGAAGACACACTGATGTAATGGAGAGAGGGGACAGAAGTGTGAAATGGTTGGAGAAGACACACTGATGTAATGGATAGAGGGGAGAGAAGTGTGAAATGGTTGGAGAAGACACACTGATGTAATGGATAGAGGGGAGAGAAGTGTGAAATGGTTGGAGAAGACACACTGATGTAATGGAGAGAGGGGAGAGAAGTGTGAAATGGTTGGAGAAGACACACTGATGTAATGGAGTAGCAGTCAAGCTGCAATGTGAGCTTTTATTGCTGTGTCCCTACTGGGGAAGGGAGAGGTCATGTTACCTTCCTTTTTTGCTGCAAGTGTATAAATTTTTACAGTTTTATAATCTTTGTTTTATTATGTATATAAAATCTTTATTTTCCAAGTGTGGTATTACATTACATTACATTTGACCTTAAAAGAAAATATACTTAGAACTAGGGATGCACCGCTACCGATACTGGTATCGGTATATGTGCCAAAACGGAGCATTTGGGGGAGAACTCGTACTCGCCCAAATGCTCCGATACTTACCCGATACCAGAACTGCCGGTCACAGGAATGCAGTGCTGCGAGGGAGCATGGAGCCATC
This sequence comes from Nanorana parkeri, assembly GCF_000935625.1. NCBI lineage: Eukaryota > Metazoa > Chordata > Amphibia > Anura > Dicroglossidae > Nanorana > Nanorana parkeri. The sequence goes on along the minus strand of NW_017308219.1, from coordinate 84,790 downwards.
TTCCCGACCAATCAGGAAGCCGGGCGGTGGGTCATAAGAATGGCTGGGAATCTGGCTTCATGCTGCCTAGCGATTCTGTGTGGCAGCCTGGCTTCCTGTCCAATCAGGAAACTGGGCAGCAGGTTATGACCCGCTGCCTGGCTTCCTGATTGCCTTGGAGCCAGCTTCACACTGCCTAGCAACACTGTGGGGCAGCCTGGCTTCCTGACCAATCAGTGTTGCGAGGGAGCATGAAGCCGGCTTCCCAGGTAATCAGGAAGCTGGGGTCAGGTCTTGACCCGCTGGTTTCCAGTTTTCTGATTTGCCGAGAAGCAGGGCCCATGCTACCCCAGGATGCTGGTATCAGTACTCTGTATCGGTGACTACCAATAACAAAAAATATCGGTACCTATACTTGATACCGAGGAACCGGTATCGGTGCATCCCTACTTAGAACGTTAGTTTCTTTTGCCTCTATTCACACAGGGTGAATTGCTTTGCAAATTGTTTTGTAAACAGAACCCTAAGTATTGAACCCAAAAACAGCCAGGCTACTATTAAATTCAAAAGGCCAGCATTGAAAGCCCCCACATTTGACTCATGACAGTTCTCTAGAAAAGGTCCAACCCAACTCTCCAACTGAGATCCCTTTTCATGTTTTCTTGACATACCCAAGGGGCCCTCCCTTTTGATAATTTGGGGCCCCTGTACAGAAGCATAGACATATAGCCAGACTCTATGTTTGCTCCATAAACACCATGTTTTCTTGCCTCCAGATCTTGTATGTAATTTTCTGTCTTTGCATTAATCTGCTTAAACTGTGAACATTAAAATTCTGAGCACTGAGCTCAAAATGATTATGCAGTATAAAGTGACAGACTCAGAACAGCCAGTGACCCAGCACGCGTCAAGCGCTGTGGCCTTATAGCATGTCCTACCTGACTATTCGCAAAGCTCCACCAAAGGAGAATGAAAGTAATTTAATAACCTGAGCTAAAAATAAACAGGAGGCAATGGTAATGTGTCTGACAAAGTCCATGTCTTTCGGTTTTGAAATTATGAATCGTGGCTTATCTGCTGTACTGTGTTCTGTATTCGGTCTCCAGAATAACGGATATTTCTGATCAAAAAATGTAATTCAAACCTTGGAAATGAATACAGGGGCCAGAAGTGTGAAATGAATGGAGAAGACACACTGATTTAATAGATAGAGGCGACAGAAGTGTGAAATGGTTGGAGAAGACACACCGATGTAATGGAGAGAGGGGAAAGAAGTATGACATGGATGGAGAAGACACACTGATGTAATAGTTAGAGGGGACTGAAGTGTGAAATGGATGTAGAAGACACACCGATGTAATGGATAGGAGGGGCCAGAAGTGTGAAATAAATGGAGAAGACACACCGATGTAATAGATAGAGGGGACAGAAGTGTGAAATGGATGGAGAAGACACACAGATGTAATGGATAAAAGGGACAGAAGTGTGAAATGGTTGGAGAAGACACACTGATGTAATGGAGAGAGCGGACAGAAGTGTGAAATGGTTGGAGAAGACACACTGATGTAATGGAGAGAGGGGACAGAAGTGTGAAATGGTTGGCGAAGACTCACTGATGTAATAGAGGGGACAGAAGTGTGACATGGATGGAGAAGACACACCGATGTAATGGATAGAGGGGACAGAAGTGTGAAATGGATGGAGAAGACACACCGATGTAATGGATAGAGGGGAGAGAAGTGTGAAATGGTTGGAGAAGACACACTGATGTAATGGAGAGAGGGGACAGAATTGTGAAACGGATGGAGAAGACTCACTAATATAATGGAAACATGGGACAAAAGTGTGAAATGGTTGGAGAACACACACTGATGTAATGGATAGTGGGGACAGAAGTGTGAAATGGTTGGAGAAGACACACTGATGTAATGGAGAGAGGGGACAGAAGTGTGAAATGGTTGGCGAAGACTCACTGATGTAATGGAGAGAGGGGACAGAATTGTGAAACGGATGGAGAAGACTCATTAATATAATGGAAACATGGGACAAAAGTGTGAAATGGTTGGAGAAGACACACTGATGTAATGGAGAGAGGGGACAGAAGTGTGAAATGGTTGGAGAAGACACACTGATGTAATGGATAGAGGGGAGAGAAGTGTGAAATGGTTGGAGAAGACACACTGATGTAATGGATAGAGGGGAGAGAAGTGTGAAATGGTTGGAGAAGACACACTGATGTAATAGAGAGAGGGATAATTGGTGTCTATTTTCAAAAACTAAACATAAATCTGTATTTATATATATGAATTTCCATAAGTTCTATCCCACTCCTAATAACCATATCCATATAGGAGTTTGTAAACTTACTTATTAAAGACGCCCATAGGATGTACTTCCTCAATGCACTGACACAATTGCAGTCAGCCCTGTGAATATGCACTCCCTTGTGCCACAACTATCACAGCGCCTCACTCAACATCTGAACAATATAACATTATCATTGCTTGCTGGAAGCAATGCATGATGGGATATGTAATCTTGCGAAATCCAGATTGCATCACATCAAGCAGCAGGTAAGAGACGTAAAGCACACTGGGAATCCAGGAAGTTGCTGGAAGTGATGGGCAGATGGAAGGCAGCGCTCACTACATAAAAGGAATGTTTTCAAGTAAGCTTTGATTGTATTATCAAACACAACTCTACTATGTATTTATATTGCAGTGCTGATGTTATAAAAGGATAGTATATGCTGGGACTCACAATACATCTACAGTCAACTCTATTTTCTAATTTTGGATTCAGTGTGTACATTTTAAAATATCTTACATTGATTTGAACCATAAAAAATAATAAATTGAACCCCCTCCAACAGTTGATCCAGAGAAAGTCAAAAAAACCTTTATGAAGCATTTAATGCTGTATCGCCTTGGGATGAGAATCACTTTTTCTGTTGATCCTGGCGGCCATTGTAACCAGGACAGAAAGTGTAATCCAAAGTAATGGGACAGGTAGGAACCCCTCTCCCATATTGGGACAACAAACAAAACCATTGACGAGGGGGTTTAACCATCCCTATTCTATTCATAAGAAGAGCTTTGGGTAAAGATAAACTTCAACCATAACTTTGTTACTATTCTGTCCCTGCTATAAGTTGCCCTGTGGCCCGTATAGCTTGACATGCAGCTAAGCCCTCCATTCTGCAATAATCCAGATGGGGTAAAATATTTATGCTTTATTAACAAAACAGGGTGGAGTGAAACTGGTGAGAAAAGAACATGCAAAAATATAATCAATGCACAAAACATGTAAACATAGTGTCAGCTCACAAATATACAGATAAACAAGTCCATCCATACCAGCAATGCTGCCTAAAGGAGATATGAGCTCTTTTCTCCAGACACATGCTACGGATGTTAGTGGATTCTTGTTTCTTTGGTCCTAAAATGGAGGCTGGACTTCCAAAATGCACCTGTTTTCTTCTTTTTGGACAGAGAGGATGTTGGGAATTTAGAAAAGAAAAAAACAGTCTAAGCTGCTCTAATAGAGATGTTTTTCTTCAGCTCCATTTTGTGACTGGTTTTGATATTGGTCAAGCAAAACAAATGACAAACGCACTCAGCAATTCGTCACGCATGGGGGTTCTCAGCTGCCATTTGGATGTGCGGGATCCCTTGTGTGTCCCTGTGCCTTTAAGGAGGTTGGGCTTCCTCCTGACAAACCTGCACCCAATTTGAAATCTTCTGCCCCCATGTGCTCCAAAATGGAGACTCTCATAGTTTAGAGTTAGGACCGCACTATAAGAGGTGCCTTGGCGCGGCTGTGCGGCTTTCACATTTTCTGCAGAAGACGTGTATCCAAACCTCTGTTATTAACCTTAGTGGTGAGACAAGTTGTTTTACATGCGGGCTTGTGAGTGTGCCATGATACCTTTCTACTGGTTTTGATATTGCAGGCAGATAAACTTCAACAGTTACCTTCCATTGTAAATGAGCTGTAAAGTCCCTCCTATTATAACATCAGCATTGTAATAGGAATACATACTAAAATTGGTCTTGTTAATGCAATCAAAGCTTACTTGAAAAAATCCCTTTTATGTAGAAAGTGCTGCCTTCCGTCTGCCTATCACTTTCAACAACTTCCTGAATTCCCAGTGTGCTTTGCACCTCTTTCCCTGCAGCTTGATATGATGCAATCTCAATTTCTCAAGATTATATATCCCATCATGCATTGCCTACAGCAAGCAGTGAAGATTTTGCATTGCTCAGATGTTGAGTTGTAGTTAAGAAGGCAGGCTTTGTTAGAGTGGTGATATAAGGTAGTGCATATTATTAGGGCTCAGTGAAATGGTGTCAGTGCATTGAGGAAGTACATCCTATGCCTAACTTTAATAAGTAAGTTTACAAACTTCTAGATGGATATGGTTATTAGTAGGGATGCACCGATACCAAGTACCGTCCTCGTTACAAGTACAAGTACAGATTCTTTTTCCGCTCCAAGACTAAACTAGAGAAAAATTCAAAAGTTTGGAGGCAGCTGTCATGTGTAAGGACCACACGGAGCTCCTGGGATTTGTAGATCTCAGTTTAATGTATGCTTTTGTGTTTATAACTATAAATAAAGGGATGCACCGATACCATTTTTGCAAGTACAAGTACTGATACATTTTTTTTATGGTCATGTGAAAGTTTTTCTAAAACAATACAGACTAATGATTTCAGGACAGTGGTGGAGCGCAAGAGCCAGGTCCCAGCTGCCACCGCTGCAACCCTGGTAGTTGTAAGAAACTCACCTTGTCCCGTCCCGGAATCACGATACGGGACCGCGCATGCGCACAACGGGCCAGGGCTGCCCCTCTCGGCGCACGCACACGTCGGCTCGTGGCTCCTCCTGGTGCAGGCGCAGGAGGCCTCTTAAGACGCGGCCACACGAATCTTCGGCGTCCTACTGTTTGCAACAGTGAACGCCAAAGATTCACGCTCTGCAACCGCAGACTGATCAGGTGGACCCATAGCAGCACAGCTGCAACCCCACGCCGTGGGTAAACCCCACTCTGAAGGAGCACCTCGATTCCTCTAACACCCAACACCGGAGAACTGACACCCGGGAGCCAAGCATTACTCAGCCAAAGAACCCATTAGGAGTGACATCAGCAGGAGGCTCCATAACCGCAAGTATCTGGGACTATACTCCCATTACTGATAATCTATGTGATTGCATAACCGGGACTAGTCAATTCGTACTTAAGCAACAGTGTGTCATATATGACTGTTAGATCATTTGCTGCCAACAAGTAATGTTATACAGTGATTGCACTTGACTCTCTAAAGGAACAACCTTGTGTACAAATTGCATTAGTATCTACATCTAAATCTATCTATCTATCTATCTATCTATCTATCTATCTATCTATCTATCTATCTATCTATCTATCTATCTATCTAAATACCATATGTAAATTGCCTCATTAATCCTAGTTGGGAGTAGTGGATTAACCAGTATAGTTCAGTACCATAGTTCACCACCGGGTGTCCTCCACAATTAACCCTGTCACCTCTAGTTATTACAACTCCCATAACCTTGATTCCACGGTTCTACATGATGTTCCAGGTCTCAAACACTTCTCTAACTTGCTGAGAGAGTTTATAGCCGAGACCACTTACTGAAAAGACCGTGAGGTTCCCTCTCCGCAGTTGTGATCCTAGGCTTGCATAGCAGAGTTGTTACAGTAGTTCCCATGAGAATACCAAATATCAGCACTGGTATCTGAAAAGTATCGGTGCATCTCTAGTTATTAGGAGTGGGATAGAACTTATGGAAATTCAACATAGAAATACAGATTTATGTTTCGTTTTTGACCATAGAAACCTTATAACTGAGCTAGACATTACCAGTGGAATTCTATTCTCAAACAACAGATTATGATGCTGTTTCATATTATCTGCATTGTCTGTAGTTTAAATTTAGTCCTCTAAAAAAAATGAATCCTTCCGATTTTGACAGGAGTAGAAACCGATGTCAGCCATGTCTTCGCTTGTTTGTAAGATGAGATTTAAAGATAAGATGAAACAACAGCTGTTCCGAGGTTTCTTCCTGCGGAGCGCGAGGCAGTCGGAGCGGAGAGTAGTAATTCTCAGCAGTCACCTCCTAACCTCCAAGTATGATAGACTAGCATCTAGAGCCCCACTCTTCACGCCAGACAGCCGCAGACCCGTGTTTGAAGCTGAATTACTGGCATTTTGTTGCTATCCAATCTACTTAGTATCTCATCAGCCTCTCACTCCATCACAGCAACACCCTCGGAGAGAGAAGCATACCACTGTTTTTCAAGAGCCATTGTCAAAATGAAGTTATTACTTTGAAGAGGTTTAATGTAAGCAGAATGCAGTGCTGTTCAAAGCCCCGTAATGGAGACAATAATAATCCACGTAATATCTCAACAACAAAATTATGTTTGGAGTGCAAATAACAGTCTACGCCAGCTCTGTTCGGCGCCTTTGTTCACCGCTGCCAAACAGCTCTTCGCTCACCACCAAGGAGAAGGCGACGAATGATATTTTCCCATAAGATAACTTGTTATACTGAGCTTGTCTATAGCTGGTTCACTAGACTAACGCCATCAGTTGACATGAAATAGTAGCCAACAGTCTGACCGTATTGGAAGGTTTTTCTAAGTTGTTTACCAATCTCCTTCAAAATTCCAGCTTATTTACAGTTTAGCGTCCCTTCATTTTGTTTATAATCCCCCTTTCCTCAGCCTCTCATTGGCGTGGCAGTATTGCTGACTTTATGTAAAATGTATAGCTGGTGGTATTCTGCATAACCGCATAATGATTATACAGGAATGCAGAATACCAGCAGCTATACAGGACTACAAATTCCAGCACTGGCGGAACTACCGGGCCTTGGCGTTCCGCCTGTTCCCGAGATAGTGCCGCTCCTTCCCCGCCGCTCTGCCACGTGCAGCATGGCTGTGCGGCAGGGCTGGAGAGGCTGTCACTAGTCCGGCTGTCACCAGTCCAGCAGAATGTACTGTAGGCACCACCAGGCAGTTGCCCTCTAGCAACTTCAGCACCAAATTATAGTTAATTTGCCTACAAACGTCAGGTGGTTATAATAATCTGGCCACTCAGTGTATATACATACTGTATATATATATACTATTGCTTCCATTTAAATATTAGGGATAATGTAGGCAGTCATTATACAGGCAACTGATAAATGCTGACATTTGCTGAGGAGATTACTAACAGAGTCTTGGAGAATTAAGCAATGAAAGAAATTGCATTCTGCTTGTGAGCAGAGGACAGAACGAAGTGACTTGTGACTGCATGCGACGCAGAGCAAGTCTATAATTAGAATATCCGCTGTAACCTGTGACATCGGCCACAACAGACACTGCATGAAAATGACTTGTCTTGACTACAAGGTCCAATGAGCATTCATAAAGACCTTACAGAACGTAAAGGGAAAAAGGAGAGAAAAAGAAAATGAAGACAAAAACTCAGATACAGTCTGAATTTGGATAAAATGTGAAACAATGGGCTTTTTTTTCTTTTTTAAAGGGCAGCTCCAGTCAAACAGCATAATACTCAGCTAGAACACACATATAAGAAGCACTCTATGTGCCAAAAGGTTGGTAAGGTTGCTGTGAACTGTCCTTCTGTGATGTATGATGCACAGCATGGCCATCCGTATAATGAGGCAGTTTTCTCAGGCAGCATCTCAATGGTTCATGTGCGGGGGCATCAGGTGTGCCTGCCGCCCCATTTACCGGCCAGAGCATCCACAAAGAGCTTGTGTTGACGGTGCACGTTATGGTAGGAGTGCACGGTACTTCTGTCAGGCGTCCCGCCCAGCTTAGTGATGTCAGTGATTTCCACTTTTGCAGTCAAATTTAGGCAACCCCCTCCATATGTTCGTTATGTGTTCTTATTCACACAGCATACTGAAAACGAACTTTTAAAAAAATTCTTACCTTGTAGATGTTTTGGTAAATTGGGCAAGATGGCTGGTTCCAGGTTTTTCTCAGCCTTTTCACAGTGGTCTGTCCCAATGAAAGGTCTTGGGACTGAAATTTGAGGATTGTGTTTATCTGATAAGCTTCATAAACATACAATGGACAAGCCACCACTTAATGGACAAGACCCCTCACCCCTCACAGCCCCTCCTAACATTTAAAAGAAATAGAAGCAAGAAGAAATTGTAACCCTTAAAACCCTAACCCAAATAAAAACAATTTAAACAGCAAGAAGCATTTTCTTATTTTATTTTTTTGGGGGGAACATGTAACAAATACAAAATAGGTGTTATCCCAATTTGTTGAGTTCGGCGGCCCTGACGCTGTCACCTTGCCACGCAGGACAAAGTGAGAGTATCTCTGCAAATGAGTCCCCCCCCTTGCCGTTTATAATCACCTTTCATGCACTCCCTTCTAACGCTAAAATTGGCTGTGTCAAGGGTGCTGTGACATCTTTCCCTGGTCATTTGACGGTCATTTGACGGTGGTGCCTGGGCTTAGCCAGTGGCTGCTAGGCCACAGCATCGACATAGGGGTAATGATTTGCAAGGGAATACAGGCCCTGTACTTTTAAGTAGTAAACTCTCAAAAGTTTTGTAATATACTGTATATTACCCATCAATTTATTTTTTTTACTTTTTGTCCAAACAGTTACAGCCATCATGTTTCCAGCTCCAACTCAATCAGCTCAGCTTCCCTGAATTTCCTGTCCAGTACAAGATCACAAGGGAGAGAGCAGTCTCCAGCAGCTGTCTATCTACTTGCTTGAAGAAGGAAGAAGGAGGAAGGAAGTTGATGGGAGGAGGAGGAGCAGAGATCCAAGAAAGGTCTTGTCTTGCTGTGCCAGTGTGTTTGTGGAGACACACACAGCTTACTAGCACACACAAGGGTGGCTCCATAGGACCCTGCAAGGGAAAAGAGCCACTATAGCCAGAGCAGGTACGGGAGATCAGTGGGAGCTGGAATTCCACCTGCACATATACTGATGTTCTGGGGGGAAAAGGAGGCAGGTCTGATTATGGTAGACGGCTTTACAGCAAAGTCCCTCTGCAACTTACCAAACTGCAATAAGATTATGGTGCCTGTAATTGGGCTTTAACTTAAATAAGGGTCTCTGTAAATAATAAATCAAGGCAACTGGTCTTACTGTATTTTTCTTGCAGATGTTTCATTGGTCATCCGACTAGCTTTCTCAATTCAGAATAGAACCTTGAGAAAGCTAGTTGGATGACCAGCTAAATGTCATCAAGAAAAATACAGCAAGTCCCGTTGTCTTGATTTATTCTTTACAGATATACCAAGCCCTTGATGAAAGAGAACCTTCACAGACAAGTGTCCACTGCAAATAAATTATACTTTCCCTTTAAAACATTTCCTTGTTTTTATATTTGAATATATCTTCAAAATAAAAATAAAAAGTGGTCCTTTTAAAAGTGTGGTTTTCCAGTGCAGTGAATTGCAAATTAATACATTTCTATTCCATGGTAGCCCCCTAAGCAGAGTAATTTCTTGTAATACCGAGTGACACCAATCCCAAAGGTCCTGCTACCCTATTTAAGTATTTTATGTGTCTAATCAGGTTGTCAGCTGTTTCAGTCAATGTCACATTTCTCTACTATATCATCTTTTTATTGTAAGGCAGAGATATTCAGAGCTGCCCTCCAGGCTTCGCGCAGCAGCAAAGATAGAAAAGCTTTATCCGCAGAACATGTCCAAGCTTTTATCAATAAACATTTCCATCAATATTTTATACTACACTTCACAAGAGACTATTGATTGGGCAGTATATTGGTATTCATGATTAACACTGGTATATTGATCCAAGACGCTTGATGAATGAAGTTATAATGAGAGCAACATTCTTCCTTGATCTTGGACTTGGATGCAATTCATGGTTTTGTTGGATGGTGTTTGCAGTGAGAAGATTGCTTTTGAGGGACTTGCATAGTAATTTGGGGTTCAGAAGGCATGTGGGTTTACTGAAGCAGACCTATCATCAAATGTAACGTCCCTCAGCTTCAACAACCCATTCCGTGAATGTGATTAAATACTTGCCTCTGCAGCAGATTTTGCCTTGGCATGGGGTCACATGATCTTTGTCTATGGATCAGCCAACCAGAATTCTTATACTCCCTTTTAAGAGAGAGGGGGTAATTAATGTTAGGTTTACAGGGGGGTTTAGTTGGAGGGCTAGTGTTGGGGTTACAGGTAGGTTTGGTGTTAGGATTACAGGGAGGGTTACTATGAGGGCCCATTTACAGTGACTTGGTCCACTGCAGTGCTGTAAAGTGTGTTGCATTACGGCAGCCCAATTATTGGGCTGCCCAACACACCACAATGGACTATTATTATTATTATTATACAGGATTTAGTGCCCACAGTTTGCGCAGCGCTTTACAATATAAGGAAGACATTACAATCACAATACAATTCAAGACAAGATGGTAAGGAGGGCCTGACTAAAAATGGTGCATGCACACTGCACCGCAATGCATGTTGTGTTGTGCTGCAAAACATGTCCATTGGCAAGGTACACTGAGGTGCCATTCAGAATGAATAGCACCAGGTCGCACCAACACACGTAAACTGATCACAATAGCCTGATTGGTCACTTAGAGTTAGTGTTATGGGAAGTTAGTAGGACATTACGGTAGGTAATAGCTCCATGCAGGGGAACACAGCACCAAAAACAACATTGTTTTCTTCTGATCCAAAAGTAAATATGGCAGCAATGGCAGCCTCTATATAACAGAATTCCTTTAGACTGACAAAAAAAAACAAAAAACCAAGCAATGCCTATAAATAAAACACGGTTAACACTCACCTGTCTCACTGTCTGTGCGTGCTGATGATCTTAACTCTCTACTGATGCAAAATAATCTTCTGTACCCAACATACTTTTGGTTGTGTCAGATGTCTGGTCTTTGGCTAAGGCCTTCTTTTGTCTACTGTGTCCAATTGTTAGCCCATAGCAAGAAACTGAAAACATGGCTGGGTCTAAAGTGGTTTGGAATAAGGGGGGTTAAAATAGTGTAAAGAAAATAAGGAGACGGTACTTGCATGATTGAAGGGAGTGGAGGGGAACATGAGGTGGTATGAAGGAAGGACTTCCCATCCCTCTCCCTTCTCCCCTTTGTTGGTATGGTTTGGCCATTTTTTATTTTTTTTTGGTGCAAGCTGGGTACGCTTGTGGAGATGTCGTGGAAGCTTGTGAGGTTACATGGTCCTTAAAGGCAGTTATTATGGTGAAATATAAACTTGGTAGGGACCCATGTTGGGTACAGCGCCCCTTAATTTGTATGGCTGAGTGTCAGTGGACTAGTCGTTGTTCATAGATGTATCTGCAGGGTAATATGTGCTATTGTCACTGAGTCTGTGTTTTGCGAATGGAGCCTATATCACGGGTTACATAGATATTATAGTTTATGTAGAGTGACCTTGGGTTCCCTTCCTATGATGTTAGTTTATAATCTCTTCTTCATGCATTTCTTAATAAAAGGCTTCGATTAATAAAGTAAAATGTAAAAGGGATGGAGAGGTGGCCAGGCAGTCCAGGAAAAAAAAGTCATCTTTAGTATCCTAGTCACGTAAGGGTTGGTTGGAGAAACCACACGGCACCAAAGGAGACCAGGCAAGGAAGTGTCAGATGCTGAAGATTCTACTTGCAGCAGTATCTCTACTTGAAGTAGAAGGTTCTCTGCAGACCATCGCTGTAGTATTTATGGAGATAGGGTGGCCCAGTGGCATAGTGGTTAGCACTTCTGCCTTACAGCACTAAGGGTCCCTGGTTCATATCCCAGTCAGGGATACTATCTGCATGGAGTTTGCATGTTCTTACCTGGGTTTCCTTCCACACTCCAAAGACACATGTTGGAAGGTTAATAGGCTCCTGTCTAAATTGGCCCTGTATGTATGCATGTGAGATAGGGACCTTAGATTGCAAGCTCCTTGAGGGCAGGGACTGATGTGAATGTGCAACTATGTAAATCTCTGTCAGCACTATATAAATACTGTAATACATTTAAAACAATGGAGATCATGTTCTTAGTATATTTGCAGACATAGGAAGAACGCTCTATTCTGTACTCTTCATGTACAGCTTTTGTCACTCCTGTCACCTGGGATTAAAAAAACAATTAGTCACATCATTTGAATCATGAGAAAAATCTGAAGACTCTGCTTATGTTTCCTACTAATTACCTTCATTTCTGTCAGATTTCAGCTCAGGAGAGGAAGCGTGAATGTTTTAAAGTGCCGTACAAGATGAATTCTAAAACCATTTAAAGGATCTTGGTGACTAATGTCTACTGTGGGATAATAAACACAAATAAGTGCTCGGTAATAAGAACAGATTTGGATGTGAATGTTCTTTGTCAAATACATTTCTGGGTACAAATATCAGGGAAGAAGCTGTGAGACAGATGAAAAAGGTAACTTATCACATCTAATCATATTAGCGTGTTTAATGGGTGATAGCAACTTACTGCTTGTACAGAAAAGTAATTAAATAAAGTTTGGTTGGAATCCTGAGAAGCATTTAGATAAATGGGACTGCCTTCCATTTTGTTCCAGCTTACTGTAAAGGGGAGGCAGCAGGAATAGGAATTATTCTTAGCTGTGTATAGAAAGATGTTGATGCACAAAAGGCCAATAGAGTAACAATAGGTCTGTAAGAGGTCAAGTCGTGAGGCTGGCATTAGTGAGTGAGGATTTTAAAGTGTATGTAAACCCAATCATTAAAACCTCATATAACCTTTAGCATTGTTCAAAAGCCATTTCCAATATACAGTATTTAAATCTGCAGCCTCCATTAAAATAGTACCTCATTCAGGCACAGTGCAGGAGTGTCTTCTGATGAGATTTAGGATCCTCAGGTTCTCTTTTCTAGAAGGGTCATGATGTCACTCTCACCTATGAATCCGAATTTCCAATTTTTTCTGTAAAAATAACGAATCGGAACGTATCCAAGTTTTTTATAATGAAAATCTCGAATGCATTCATAATGAAATTATGTTGCTAAACGTTAAAGGTAAAGAAAAAAAACCAGCCTGGGCTCCCCTCCCTAATTCCTAGCAGACCCTTTAGGTTTGGTAGGAATTTTCGGGTGGACAATAACGCCAAAAGAAAAAAAAATTGGGGGTCCCTTATAAAATCCCTTACCAGACCCTTGATCTGAGCAGCCTGACGGAGAGTGCTTCTTCACCTCTTGCACCATAACAGGCCACATGGCCTCAACATGGGGAGGGTGCTTGCCCAGGGGATTGATGAGGACAAGGGCATCTTCCCCAAAACCCTGGCCCGGTGGTTGTGGGGTTTTTCGGGCAGGGGGTCATAGGAATCTGGGTGCCCCCTTTCACAAAGGGGGCACCAGATGCTGCCCACCCTTTGTAAGAATCACAAAACGAATTGACGAATACGAATCCCAAAGAAATGAAAAATGTGAAATGAAATTAACTGATTTTTTTGCTGGCTTACATGACTAAGTCAAACCCTTATGGCGCCAGACAGTAATTCCATGATAATGGCTCTTTACAGGAGTTTTCCGAGTGACAGGTTTGTTTTAATTCAAGCTAAGACAAATCCATTTTAAGACAGGAACACATGTCAAAGGGCAAAACAAACAGTGTTCATTGAGCAAAGAGAGGTTGTTAAGCTAATAGAGGAGATAGGGAAGCAACAGAGTACAAGAAAATTTAATTAACTTTCTTTGTACAAGAGTGAAAGGTGGGGATTGACTAAGCTTTGCAACCTTCCAGACATTCCTAAAAAACAGGCTAAAAAACATTTGTAGAGGAAAATCTCATGTACAAAACTTTTCACCCATATCAGGACCTTGGTGACAGTATCCACCTTCCAGATGCAAGCTTGTTGCCAGAGGTGGAGAAGTGGACATATAGCCGTCACAGTAGTGTAGCTAAAGCCAAACATTTTTGTAGTTTTGAACAGATAATGCAATAGTTAATAGCCTATTAGGTTTTTTTTTTCTGTCCTCTTAGCAGTGGCGTAACAAGGGGGGTGCGGCCCGCATCCGGGTGCCACCATTGGAGGGGTATCACCGAAATGACTGGCAGTAATTTTGGTGTTACCCCCTATGAAAAGTCGGGCACTCGGTCATGGACCGAGAGCCCGACAGTGTCAGGAGAGAGGAAGGGACCCGGCAGCAAACCTCATTCCACCGGGTGAACGTCCCCTCCTCTGCCAGCATCCATCACCAAGATGGCGCTGGCAGGCGTCAATAAGATGACCATGCATGTGCGATGACGTCACGGCGGGGTGTGCCCGGTCTCTACTCCGGGTGACACCCGGCCTTGGGACGCCCCTGCCTCTTAGGGAAACTTTTCTGCACTTCCTTCCTCAGAGACAGAAAAGTAGGTGAGGGTAAATCTCTCCAAAGTGAAGCGAAAGCCCCACCTATAGGAGAATTAATCTTGGTTCTTCGTTTGTAAATAGTTAATATTTTGAGCAAGTAAAACTGTGCTTTTTAGAAGGCTCCGAATAAACTTGCCTTGAACCGCTTTCATATGTTCGCAGTTGCATTCTTGTATCATTAAAGCTGTGTCTTCTTATCTCATTAGTAGTAACCACCTGTATGACCGTTCTATGACCCATAGTAACATTTATTAATTTATATACACATGCATCATTTTTATTGGTTTATACTCCGTTATCCGTTTCTTAGCTTTGTATATATATTCCTTGTTTTAAAATAAACCTTTGATATTGAGCGGATACCACACGCCTTTGTGTCTGTGTTGATTCTCAAATCCTGAGCTCGAGAGTGATCTGAATTAGCAGAACAGAAGTAGAAAGTCTGTGGCAGACGTGACCCCCGGGTTATCACAAAGTAACTCATCACCCACTTAGACTGCTGTCACTGGATAAGGTCTCTCCATTGGAAGATTGACTTTCCTGTTTTCCCGTGACATCAGTAAAATGATAGATTTCCCATCATTTTCCCATAACTTTCTGCCCTTGTCTCCAGAACAAATAGAGAGATTAAAGATTAAAAAAAGCCCCGATAATAAGAACAAAAAAAGCAAAGAGGTTGATTGCCCAAAGAGCTAGCAATCAGAATTAAACTATAGTTTTCTATCTGACCCCAATCTAACCCTATGTAGTTTGTCAGCTTTCCCTACAGCAGCTTCCAATACACTGACACTATGGCTGCCATCTCGGCCGCCGCCACTTCTGGGTTCAATGTGATTCCTCTTCTGCCATTGGGTGGCCACTGATGAATATAACTTCTCCAACACGGCATCCTAGAATGTGTACATTAGACATGTGCGATTCGTTTAGTTCCGAATCTAAATTCGGACACATCCATGCATCCGAATGTGTCCGAATCCAAACTTCCATTTCCAAATTTCGGATTCCATCCGAATTTCGCTCAAAAACTAAACTGAATCGGACATGTGTCTTTTCTGGCAATCAGATGTGTTTTTTGGTTTAATGCATCCGAATGGGTCTGAACATGAATTTTCGTTATGGCAACATGGGAGCCATATACAGTATATACATATAATACTAAAGCTGACCTAGACCCGAATGGCATTCAGATCCGAATTTTCAAATTGCATTTGCGAGCTCCTGAATGTCATTCGGGTCTGGGAGCCATATACATATATTACTAAAGCTGAGGCTCCCAGACCCGAATGGCATTCGGGAGCTCCGGAATTCAATTCAGAATTTCGGATCCCGAATGCCATTCAGGTCTAGGAGCCTCAGCTTTAGTATTAATATCTGTACTTGGCTTTCTGGGGTAATCGCAACGAATATTCATAAACTCATCCGAAACTAACGAAAATTTGGATTTCGTCCGAATCCGAAAACCCTAACCGAATTGAATTTCGGATCCGCATCCCGAATTAAAAAATAACGGAATAACCGAACTGAATTTTTCCGCAACTTACATGTCTAGTGTACATTGCATGGTGCATATGCTGTATGGTGTACACAAAAAATAATTGAGGGAAAGAAAGAGAATGGCAACATTTATGTATGCAGAGAAATATTTTACATCTCTACATGGTATGTATTGACCTAGTTGTGGGATAAAATACATATCTACTTCACTTGGCAGATACCAACCACCAAATGAGGCAGACGGGCCCGTTGTTGGATGATGTTTTTGTGGCCCGGAAAAGATCTCTTCCATTATTGTTATCTGATGTGCAACTCAATTATTTCTCAGGTAATACGTCTTTGCTGTGAAGCTCGCTCCTTGGTATGGACCATGCTAAGGATAGGGCAGCCAAGCTTTGCTTCTAAATCAATGGTGCTGAAAGACTCTAAGCCACTGTTGAATTGAGAATTTGTCCTGGACATGCTTAGTCAATACAGCAGTGGATTTACACTAACAACACCGTCAGTGCTAAGGCAGACATAGGAACAGCAATTTATTTTTAGGTCCCACTCATGTTAGTATGAGCCACCATCAATCAGTCATCCTGGCTTTCATCACCAAATCAATAAATCTCTGATGGAATTGTGAAATAGAGACTAGACAATCTATTTTACCACTCTAGCCAAGGAATCTTTGCACTCATGACTGGATTAAAGAGGAACACCAGGAATTGTAAAAAAAAATAAATAACCCTTGCAATGGGGCTACCGCCACACCGCAAGGGTTAACTGCTCATTTTTCTTCTTTGGGGCAGGAACAAAGAAGATATACTCACCTGACCCTCAGTTCTGTGGCAGTCAGCGATCTCTTCACTCTCCTTCCACTCCGGTGGTGAAATGTCCCTCAGCATCCTCACGTCTAATGCACTTGCATTAGACATGATAACGTCATGGCTCCTTAGACCGCAGAAGCCCAAGGGGAGAAGAGGCTGTAGGGACCAGTCTAGCAGTCAGGCGGGACTTAAGGATCAGGCGAGTATATTTTCTTTATTCCAGCCCCTAGACCAAAACCTAAGCTGCACTAAACACAAGTAAATCCTATTGGATCTTGGGCACCTCCTGTATGCGTGCATGCATGTATGTACCTTACATATCTTTCCATTTTGTTTTTCAATTTCAGCACTGAAGCCTAAACTGTACATAAAGAAAATGCCACAGCGAAGTGATTCTTAAATTCTGCAATCAATTAACCAGGAAGCAAGCCGCTGTATCAAATGTCTGCTCGGACGAGGCATAATGAAGATAAATAAGGACCATGACTGAACCATACAGACTTCAATTTTCTCCAAACAGCTTGTTGATATCATAAATCAATCTGCGCTGTCCCCGGAGGTATTGCTAAGACCTTTTCCTGGCAAACTGGAGACCAAAATCTCTGAGCAATTCTGAAATAAAGAAAATGCACTTCTATTGCTACCAGCAGATCGTATTTTCCCCGCTCCCAAGACTTAAAAGCCAAACCATTGTGTTTCAGTGTGTATTCATTTTGGTTATTGCAAAATGAATGAGAGACGTTTGTTTCCATGCAGGTTATGGCAGATTTTTATAGTCATATCTCATAGACTAAATAATGCTACTAGTAGGCAAAGCTGAAGTTTAATCTGCTTATATTTTGGCTTCCTTGGTTCCTCCACCTTCCTCCCCATCAACATCAAATTGATTACATTTTTAAGAAAATCTTTTGATTTTCATTGCATATCCAATTTTAGATTTAGTGATCCCACCTCTGTGCTTTGCAATGGAATGCGGGGAGATCATGGAAGGTGGGAGGGTTCAGCATAGTACTCCTTTCGGCTCCTTCGGGGGTGAGCGCTACACAAACAACCCAAGTAATGAAAGTATTTTTGAGGCTTAAGTGGTATGCAGTAAAAATACAACTTCAATAAAAAGAATCTAACATTAAATAGACATTATGTTAAAGCGTTAAAGGAGAACTATGGGGTCAGGGCTTTTCCCCATAGTTCTCCTTAGGGTAACGGGAGGACACAAACTAGCGTCCTCCCATCACCCTAAGCTCAGTATACTGTAGCTGTAGCTGTAGCTCGCGGTATACTGAGACGCCGCAGCCGGAGTGGATCCCGACATCGATGTCGAGATCCGCCCAGCTGCGTGAGTGACAGCTGGTTCTGCCTATCTAGAGGCAGAGCCAGCTGTACCCGCCCCCCCCCCCATCCGTTCCGCCAGTCAGCGCTGGTGGATCGGAGCGGGGAGGGGGGAATCCAGCCCCTCCCCTGTCACGGCAGAGAGCCGTGACAGGATCGAGAAGTGAGCGAACACCGGTAGGTGTTCGCTCACTTCCCGATCTACTGAGCCGACCTGTGACAGTCTCATTGTCACAGGTCGGCTAGAACTATGAGGTGAGTGAAAAGCACTCACCTCATAGTTCTCCTTTAACTCAATCTTGGAAATGTAGTAGATGGGAATGTATTCCCAGTGATCCTTACAAAGTCAAGTAAATTAATTTTCATAATATTGAGACACATGTTACAATGGCTGTTGTGATGTGTAAAGACTGGTCTTCTACTCTGGGTTAATATTGACAATGTTGCCAGTCTATAAAATTACTGATGGAGAGTTTACTTAGTTATTACATTTACATTTTAGATTGCTTTTAGTTTAGTTTGCAGCATACAGCATAAGCCCTAAAAATACCTTCTTTCTTGCGTTGTTTGGATGCGGGTCCTTTTTACAGGTGGAAGAAAATTCTAGACAGCAAGTAACACAATCAGCAAACTATTGCTGCTATCTACTGAACTTATGGTGTCTGCTATGCTAAAGTCTGAAAATTATTCTTAATCAGAGTAATCAGAAAATACCTCACTGGGTCACTGGGAGTATATTTCATGAAGTCTGTGCTGTATAAATATCTCCCTTCTCTCTCTCTCTCTCTCTCTCTCTCTCTCTCTCTCATTCTCTCTCTCTCACACACACACATACACACACTCTCTCTCTCTCTCTCTGTGACCTCACTTGGTCACTGGGAGCATATTTCATGAAGTCTGTGCTGTATAAATATCTCTCTCTCTCTGTCTCTCTCCCTCCACCCCCCTATCTCTTCCTCTCTCTCTCTCTCTCTCTCTCTTTCATTATCTCCCTCTCTCTCTCTCTCTCTCTCTTTCATTCTTTCTCTCTCTCTCTCTCTCTTTTCTCTGTCACATTTAATAATAAAGTCAATGTCATATGGACGATGTAAGAATGAAGAATAAGCTCAAACATCTCCATATAGGGTCAGTAGAAGAATAGCTTCAGTATTCATCCCGAAGCATGTTCTGTGTATTCTTTCTTTATTGCTAATCACTATAAGATTTCCCAGGCAGGTGTAAATCTGATTGGTGGCAGTGAAAGGATTCTTAATACAGGGATTTTTTTGAATCAGGCTTTCTAAAGGTGCCCATACACCTTACGATTATCGGACGATTTTCGTATGCGATCGACTTTTCGGCCGATAATCGTATGTGTGCATTGAAGTGTCCGACCGACAGTACTGTAAAATCGTACGACTTTTGATGGTCAAGCATGTTTGAAAACTTTGCTAGATCGTACGATTGTCGTAAGGTTGCCGGCGTTTCTGTCCGTCAAAAGTCGTACGATCTACACTGCGTTTGCGCTAACAAAAATACGGCAAATCTATTACCGCATTTCGTCCAGGTGCTTTTCGTTAATTACGGCTAAATTAATCTTGCGATCATCGCGGCAGGATGGGGCTACCGTACGAAAATCGTACGACTATTCGATCATCGGACGAAAACTTTCATACGATAATCGTAAGGTGTATGGGCACCTTAACTGTAGCAAGGAGGTTGTTTAAGTCACAGCAGCAGCAGGTGTGCTCCGAAATCACTAGCAAGTGTAATTCATCATCACCAGCAGGCATGTTCCAGGATCAAGAGTAGCTCCATCATTAGCAGCAGGTGTTTTCCAGTATCACCATCAGGCATGTTCCATTTGCAGCACCAGATGTATTCTAGAATCCAGTCAGGCAGACTGTTGCACTACATAATTATTGGTAGATCTAAAGGAGATTGTACATTGTGCTTCACCGAGCAGCTATCAGTTAAGCCCGTGACACACTGAATGCGAAGCCGTGAAGAGCAAAGCGAAGCTGCTAGGCGGGGACATTAGCATACAGTGTGTGAGAGCTTGCATAGCTGAGCGTTCGGTGATTAAATACTTCATCTTCAGCCAATCAGCTCACGAGCGTGCCGATTGGCTTTACATTTCGTCAGGCTCAGCTATTTGCGCTCTCGCAGGCTGACGCACTGAAGAGAAAATTGCAAGACACACTGCATACGAAGGTCCGCATGCCGCGGCTTCCCTTTGCTTCGCGTGCAGTGTGTGACGGGCTTCATCCTAGATAGAACCATGAGACTCCTAGATCCAAGAGTCTAAAAAGAAAACATTCACAATAGGAATGAGCAGAGCGATTTTGGTGAAATTTGCCCCTAAAATTACCCATTTTGCAGTCAACTAAGAATTTGCCAAAGTTAAAACTTTTATCGTTCGATGAGCTGCTTAGGCAAAATATGCTTGAAAAGAACAATGATCTGCTCTGTTTTTTCTTTATTTAGAGAATGTGTTTTTTTTTGTATATTCTGGGTAATTTCATTTATTTCATTTAGTGTTCTTTATGTTGTTATTTCCTTTATTTCTGTTTTTATCATTGTTGTTATTAATTATTATTATTATTATTATTTCTGTACTGTTACTTTGATTATTTAATTTTACTTCACCGTTGGTTTTTTTTCTTTGTGAAAAAAAGTAAAAACAATTAGTTGAATGAAGGCTGTTTTTTGGCACAATAATAAGTCCAAGATAGTTGAAAGGAACTTCCGTTACCCTCAGGAGCCATTAAAGCTCATTATACCAAAACCACCTTCATTTCACCCTACCTGTTGACTTCAATGCATTTAGTCAAAATAAGAACATTTTGTTAAAATCTGATTTTCACCCAAATTGTGGGGAAATAAAACAAATCTCAACTGCGCTAATCCCCAGTGCACAATGTTTAAGATGTTTTTTTAAAGGCGTTTATAGACTTTTAATCTTTATGCATACATGTTTAAGGGTATTAAATAATCTTACCAGTAGATGTTCATTGTAATTACATAGGTACATGGGCAAATCATATTTTCTCTGTACATAGGCAGTGCCTGTTTCCTACTTTGTACAGCTATACAATGGTTGTGCTTTACTGCTTCATCTTACAAGGCATGTATATGAGTTGGCCGACTTATAAAACAATGCAGTGCTCATGTAGCCTATCTTGACAAAAGGGCAGTGTAATTACAAATTGATTGATTGCTCCCTTTTGTGGGTAATCTACAAATATCTATATTTCATACAAAACTATGGAAGCATGTAAAAATATGTATGCACATTTAAAAGTGCAATTATCGATTCAAATAAGTGAAAATACACTATACCTTCTAATTAAAGCCTAACTCTGTGTATGCCTCCTCACTTCTTACACACACACATATACATACACACACACTTCTGCCCCCCTCTTTACGATAGACGCATGCCGCTTCCCCCTGCCCTTTAAATTCCTTTTTTCTAGGTCTTCAGTATGGTCATATTGCGTCACAGGTCCTCTTCACCTTCTTCTGCCTCCAGTGGTGGATGAATCCTGAATGCTCCATGGAGTGAGCATCACTCAACGAAAAAGTGGATTGGCACAGCATCACCAGATCAGTGAGCATTCAGGGGACAGTAGAAGAGCCACCTCATCAAAGGAGAGGTGATCTGCAATATATTACATTTTGGTTTTGGGTTTAAATACACGTAACAATCACATTCATTTTAGACCAGAGGCCTATGTCTGCATGGCTAGCATACGATAGCATATATCAGTGTTGGACAAATCCCGGGAGACAGGTTGCAAATGTTCCTTAAAAATTACAATTGGCACCAAACCTTTGAGGTTTTCTCTAGTTGCTGTCACTGGAGCCGGCACCTAAAAATATCCTGCAGGCTTCTGGATTGGAAAGACTGGCTCCTGAATTTCACATTAATGTGTCCCCCCTGACATACTTGCAAACATTCTTTAAAGCAATCTAATGTCAATCAGGATAAACTAGACCACTCCCTCAATGCCACACCCTCCCATCCCAATTATGCTCATTCACAAATTTTCAGCAAACATGTCAAAGTCACATCCGGTTGTAGTCAAGAGAAAAGAAGTGGGAAACCAACACTTTAAGAGTCCAGGAATGAGTTTGATTGATTGCACAAATGGCAGAAGGATAACAAGAGGCAGCCAATGTGTTTCGGGGGTCCAACAATCCCCCTTCATCAGGGCATAAGCAACTTGTATATCAAAGGCAGGAGTGGGTAGTCAGCGGATGTCAATATTATGCAGCCATGGCTGTCTATTTTTCCTACTGCCATGTGTGGAATCAATAAAATATGTTTCTGGACTCTCAAAATGTTAGTTTGGCACTCTTTTTCCCTTGACTACATATAGATCTCCTAAAGAGGTTGGCCCCTGGATTCGGGCAGAGCTTTATTTTTTTTTTTGGGTAGCTGCTGAACCTAGACCATTAGGCTGAAATATAGTTACTCTACCGATCAACTATACATCTGGCTGCTGTGCCTCACTCTCACCTCCACTAGGTTAAATCCAGGGCCGGGCCGAAGGGTAGGCAGAAGAGACACTTCATTGGGATGGGGGGTGGGGGGGTGTGCAAAAAGGGCAGTACTTTCAAACCTATGCTGCTGAAGTAGTTCACAGCTCATTGGGGAGAGTGCTCACTTTGTTCTCTTTGCCTTGGATGCTGAAGAACCTTTTTCCCGGCACTGGTAACTGGTATTAATATCTTGGAATGCTTTGGAATGCGCACATGGAATTTTAGTTGCCGAAACCGCTAATTGACTGTCTCGTTCTCAGACAAGCATTCTGTGAATTATACACAGAAAGGTCCCTGGCTGGCAGAACAGTCTGCTCAAAAAATATAGAAAGCCAGGACACAATAATTCGCCAACTTGCTTGGAAAGTATTTAATAAACAGTATTTAGAAGCCTCAGATTGTTTACCGACACTGCCTGGTGTGCTTCCTGCGCAGTATTTCAGATGTATTGCTCCGCTTAACAGGGAAATCTCAACAGCAGACAGACTAGAGAATTGTTATCTCTCAAAGCCTTTGAAATGTAAAACCTTCCAGACGCTTTTAGGAGCAAGGCATCTGTGTTGTCGCAGATGCCGATACCTTCTCCATCTTTCTGATATTCACAAGAATTACGTAAGAAATGTAAATCTAGGGGATTTTATAGGGATGCACAGATACCAGTGCCGATATCTGGCATTTTCACAAGAACTAACAGGGTTGAAGCTGCGACTGGGCCCTTGCGCTCCACCACTGTCCTGAAATCATTAGTCTGTACTATTTTAGAAAAACTGTCACATGACAGTAAAGAAAAAGGTATCAGTAATTGGTATCTGTTGGAGAAGTACCGGTACTTGTCAGGGATCCCAACCTGAAATAAGTTATTTATAAACATTTGTAATTGCAACAATTTTCTGGACGAAGTGGTGAATTATCTGACAGAAATGCAAGGGTGCCAAAATTATTGGCCATGACTGTATAT
>NW_017308219.1:0-61061 GCF_000935625.1 Nanorana parkeri | reverse complement strand
TATATATATATATTTACAGTGCATTGATATAACTCAAGCTGGCTTTACATAAATCAAAAGTAAAGACTGGGGCGAATTGTAAGCCTTGCGAAGTAGCCTGCTGCTTCCCCTTTGGGGGCTGCCCTGAATCCTTTTTTTTCACTAGTGGGCTATGCCAGGAAAACTAGAAATGGCAGAGTGGAGAAGGGCTTAGATTAAATCACCCCACCATGGATCTGGACCAGAGCAGCCCAGAAATGTAGACTAACACTTGAATCAATCTACTCTCAATTGTTGAATCGTTTATGTACACCTTCCAAATCAATAAAAAGATCAAACAACTGGGTCTCTTCGGACTGGGTCTCTTCTTATGGAAAGGAGGGTAAGCCTTTACCTGGGGAGCAGAGGCCTGGTGACCAGCATTGATCAGTGGCCTTGTAATACAGGGTCTTTCTGCTGGGTCTTGGTTTTTGGGGTACCCCGTGTGTACCGCGTAGAATGCAGCCAGGAACCTGCTAGTGGACTAGTTCTGGAACCAAATTGAGGGGCCCATAAGTGTAGAGTGTTTTCCTACATGGCTCGAAGGCTGGATGAACTGGAACCAAAGAGATGGAACCAGGTTTCTACTTACTCATCGCTATAATTATTTTACCTGTAAGCACAGTGGGGGAACTGGGTTAACAACACCGCACAAGGGGGCCGTGACATGACCGTATTCCCTTAAGACTCCCCCCACACTGACCACACTCATAACCAGCATTATAATTTTAACACAAGGGGTGTCTTATACAGAGCACACTCCAGTATACCTGACCTAAATTGCTTTTCAGCTCCGTCCAGCCCAACTATACTCAGTTCTACTCTTTCTGTATAAGAACATGGTCTATAATTACATACTCTTCAGTTCCCTTCAACCGGGTTTAATTACCTGGCCAGAAAGACTCAATAGAGCAAGTCACCCAGTCCAATTGCTTCATTATCCAGTCAGCTGTGAATTAATATTAACTGTGCTGCCTAAATAAATAAGTAATTCACTTACACTAAAACGCAATCTGATAGATTCTATTTTTATATTTTATCATGCGTCTGCAGATAGAGAGCCACTCAAGATACCATATAAATTCAATATCTGAGATGCCGATGCAATCCAGGCAACAATGGCTTTGCGCTAAAGTCAGAAACAACACTTGATTCTACATTGGAAAAAAGCAATTGGGTGAGATTCAGCAAGGTTTTTCTTAGTGCCTTTGGATGGGACTGCGGCCTCTTGTCATGTGACTCGCAAACTCTCTCTCTAACAGCTAGAGGAGCGGCGCTGGGAACCAGGAAATATTATCAACTGCTCTCCTTGCAAAAGTCACATTTAGGGCCATTTGGAAAATCACTATATCAATAACCCTATTGAATTGGCCAGCATGGCAGTTACCTGCTCAAAATGGAATTGGGCTCATCAGTCTGCTGCTTCTCTTTTTGCTGTCCAATCACAGACTGGGGGAGGGACAAGACCTGCCATTGTTACTTAACTGCAGCAGGGGAGAATCAGGTCTCCTGCCCTGCCAGACAGGCATGTGCCGTGTGACAAAACTGTTTAAATCGCAGGACTGGATGAACAGAAATACAATTCTTTGGCAGGTAAAAAAAAGACTCCTTGTATGTATTTCATCATGTATTCTGTGAGCCTGGAACTCATCTTTAATGCCTAGGCCGGTGTGTAGACCTTGGCACATTACTGCCATAGACTCTTTCAGTGACCGGTGCCATGAGCAGTGCTCATCTGGAATCATACAACATCATCAAGACACACAAGAAGACATCGCAGACATCACAATTAGCTCCATGACGGCAGCGATGATGTCATTGTGCGCGCATGAAGACCAGAGGCAGCCGGCGGCACACGTCTCCCTCTTAGTGACATTCTCATTTAATTGTATACTTCAAGGATATTTTATTATGCACAACTTGTAAACAAACCGCGGCTTTGTTTCCTTTATAAAAGATAAGCCGTACATTTTATCTCAGAGCTGCTCATATTTTACAGTGATTAATACCGAGCTATTCTCATTAGCTGAGCAGAGCAGAATATTGCAGGCAAGGAGCAGCACCAGCAGGAGAGCAATGTGTGTAATTATATGCACAACAACAATGGGGATGTACGTATCAACAACAACAATGTGACCGCCGATGTGTCTACGGCTCCATTCACATATAGCGCTTGTGTTTCCTGCATGGTTTTCTGTGTGGAAGACCATGAGGGATGAAAACGCTAACATTTTTAATCCGCACGGATGCCACTCGTTTATGGCTATTAAATAGCCACGAATGTGCGGAATCCGCCAGATTATCGCGCTTGTACTATTTTGTGGGCCGTGCAGTTTTGTACGGAGTGGTCCCCACAATAGTATGAACAATGCACATTAAAGTGCATTGTATTCTCTGTTTAGAGTGGCTCCGCGTGTATCCGTACAGCTGAATACACAAAGACAGCCGCTCCAGTGTGAATGGAGCCTCCGACTGTAATCTATTGATGAATCTAGTGTATCTCTATCTATCTATCTATTTGTCCATCATTGAATATATACATGTATCTTTTTATCATTTGTCTGTCTATCTGATCTATCTACATCAGTGATCAATATCTTTCTCTCTATATTCTATCTATATCAAAATTTACTACAGTGTATTATTATGTGTAAAGGAACAATCTGAGCGTACATATAGGATCATTGTCTTCCTCTATTTCTTCTTTCCTTCGCTTTATTTTCTTTCTTTCTCTTTCTTTCTTTTTTCCCCTTCTCTCCCCTTTCCCTTTTCCCTCCCTTCCTCTCTCTACCGCATGCCTTTCTTTCTTTTTATTCTTCTTTCTATCTATCTATCTATCTATCTATCTATCTATCTATCTATCTAAGAGTGTGTAATCATATGTAGAACAACAATGTGAACGTACATAGAAAACATAGAGTGTTATTCACTAAAGAGCCAAAGGATCCAGCCCTAGCTTCGGCTGATCCTTCACAATAGCCCGTACAGCAGCCGAAGGCAGCCGAGCGGCTCAGCCGCGCCGCAGGCATATGCTTTGGCTCGACTGAGCGGAAGTGACAGCCGAAGCAGGGAGAATGGCCTACCGAAGGTCAGCAGTTCGCCTCGCAAATGACAGCTGGGTGGACGCTGATCTGTCCTTAAACAATAAAAACTGGGCGGAGCTGGCCGTGACATCACGGCCGGCTCCGCCCAGTTGTTATTCATTGGCTGGGACCTGCTAAAAGACTCTAGCAGGTGACGGCAAATAGGAAACAGTTGGGTGGAGCTAGCTGTCACTGCTATCTCCGCCCAATTGTTTTTTTTTTCTTCTTCTTTAAAATACCTGTATTTAATTTTTGATTTTCCTATTTTTGATCATTGGCTCCTGTCTAAATTGGCCCTGCATGTATGCATAGGATATAGGGACCTTAGATTATTACATAGTTACATAGTATTTGAGGTTGAGTAAAAACATAAGTCCAACCTATTGTGTGTATGGCCCTACTGATGTATGGATAGGTCCCTGTGTGTTCTCATTCTTAAAAGGTACTTGTACCCGTGTATATTACGGTCCCTGACGTGGGATTATAAGCTCCATGAGGGCAGGGACTGATGTGAATGTACGCTATATAAAAAGCGCTGCGTAAATTGATGGTGCTATATACATACTGTACCTGTAATAAATAAATAACATGATCATAAATAGACACACACAGATAGATAGATAAATCCCCCAACATTGTAATATTTATGTCCTCCTCGGAATCTGGAGGGGCTCAGATCCCACCGGTGACATAATATCAATATACAATAGACCAGAGTGAAAAGGGCAGACATCTACAGTGTATCTAAGCCCTGTCACAGAACCAACGTGTGGTTACATAAAAGGCAGACTGGTGCCAAAGATTTGTTTCATGACATATATCACAGGTATCACAAGCATTTTGCCATCACTGTATTATTAAACTGAGAAAATGTATTTGCTTTTAATGAGCGATGTCCTTCCTGCCAAAGCTGAACACTTTCCCATCATCAGTGCTGACATCTGCACCCCTCCAGTGTTGGCTCCCCAGCCTCACCTGTATCATGGTTAACAAAACACATAATTAAGCTAGAATTGGCTGATATAAATGCAGAACTAGATGTTTTCCACCAGTGCAGAGCTAGAAAGTGGCTCTTCTATGTAATTAGCCACTAAACCCAGCAGAAAGAAAATTCAGCTGATTTTGTACTTAGCAGGAATTAATAAATGAGCTCTAAACTGGGAATTTAATTTAACCTTAATGACAATGTTGGCATTGCGGACACATTTTTACAGAAATCCTGGTGCATTTAGGGTTCGATTGATTGTATATTTAATTGCCAGAGCCACTGCATTACATCACCCGGCTGTCAAAATAGAACATAGCATTTCAGGCATGACTTAATGCTGTACCTAAGATAAATATGCATTTATATTTACTGCCTAAACCCGAGCCTTCGTCTTCAGGCTCGCTTTCTGTTTGTGGTGTAACATTGCCATCTAGCTTCCATTTTACAGACCCTGATTTCTTTATTTTTTTTATTTTAACCATACATGTATTTTAATACGCCAGCGCCCCTTTACAACTATACTATATGGATCGATACTGTGGATCTCTGACCATCACATCTACAACCCCAATTTCCAAAAAGTTCTACATGCATTGCATTCTACATAAAACCAGAATGCAATGGTTTGCAAATCTCACAAAGCCATATTTTATTCACAATAGAAAATAGAAAACATGTCAAATGTTTAAACTGAAAAAATGGACCATTTTAAGAAAAAAAATAAGGTCATTTTATAATTGGTGGCAGCAACACATCTCAAAAAAGTTGGGACAGAGCAACAAAAGGCTGGCAAAGTATGTGGTACTGGAAGAACATTTTACAACTAATTAGATTACTTGACAACAGGTCAGTAACATGATTGGGTATAAAAAGAGCATCTTAGAGCGTGTGGGAAGTAAAGATGGGCAGAGGTTCAACCAAAGCTGCATCTAAAAATTGTCGAACAATTTCAGAATAATGTTCCTCCATGTAAAAAATTGTAAAGACTTTAAATATATCATCATCTACAGTACATAATATCATTAAAAGATTCTAAGAATCTGGAGAAATATCTGTGTGCAAGGGGCAAGGCAGAAACGCAATATTGGATGCCTATGATCTTTGGGCCCTCAGACGGCACTGCATTAAAAACAGGCACGAGTCCGTGATGGACATAACTGCATGGGTTCAGGAATACTTCCACAAGTCATTGTCTGTGAACACAGTTCGCCGTGCCATCCAAAAATGCAAGTTAAAGCTCTATCATGCAAAGAAGAAGCCATATCTGAACATGATCCAGAAATGCTGCCATATTCTTTGGGCCCTTTCCCTTTTTCCCCTTTTCTCCCCTTTCCCTTTTCCCTTTCCCCTCCCTTCCTCTATTTACCGCATGCCTTTCTTTCTTTCTTTATTCTCTCCGTTAAGGTGACTGTGAAATTACATTGCATACATACTGTATATGCATTCTGCCAACATAAATCTTTTTTCATCAGCAGTTTTGCTTTTTGGGATTAAAGATAACTGGTGAAAAGAATCCTCAATATTGCTGCGTTCTATTTCTAATAGTCATGTTCTGTGTGAAAAAAATTGATTGATGTTTAATTTATTGCCCCCTGTCAGCTGTTTATTTAACACTTTCTTTCTTTTTCTTTCTTTCTTTCTTTCTTTCTAGCTATCTTTTCCAGATCATATCTATGTTCAGATATGGCTTCTTCTTTGCATGATAGAGCTTTAACTTGCAAGTTAAAGCTCTATCATGTAAAGAAGAAGCCATATCTGAACATGATCCAGAAATGTCGCCATCTTCTCTGGGCCAAAGCTCATTTAAAATGGTCTGTGGAAAAGTTAAAAACTGTTCTGTGGTCAGATAAATCGAAATGTGACATTCTCTTCGGTAACTATGGGCACCGCATCCTCCAGACTAAAGAGGAAAGGGACCTTCTGGCTTGTTATCAGCGCTTAGTTCAAAAGCCTGCATCTCTGATAGTATGGGGTGCATTAGTGTGTTTGGAATCCTACACCGTGGTAAACATAGCCCTGTCCCATTAACGCCATTCATTTCAAAATGATCTTATTTTTTTCTTAAAATGGTACATGTTCTCAGTTTAAACATTTAATATGTTTTCTATTATCTATTGTGAATACAATATGTGTTTAAAATATTTACAAATTATTGTATTCTGTTTTTAAGAAGATTTATGTAGATTTTACACAGAGTCCCAACCTTTTTTGAATTGGGGTTGTACACTATATGGACAAACCCATATGGACATCCTTCTAAATTATGATCAACTATATGTACACTATATGGACAAAACCATGTGGAAATCCTTCTAAATTATGATCCTTGGGTGTTTCTAGTGAAGGGAACTGTTAATATTACAGCAGGCAAAGACATTTTAGACAACTGCCAACCTTGTAGCAACAGTTTTGGGAAAGGCCGTTTCAGTTGCAGCATGACTGTGCCCCTGTGTACAAAGCCAACCAAAGATATGGTTTGATAAGTTTGGTGTGGAGGAACTTGAGTGGCCTGCAGAGATCCCTGCAGAATTCAATATGCAAGGAACACCCAATCACATGCAAAGGAAAAATATATATATTTTCCTGTACATGATTGGATGATGGAAGTCAGATGAGTTTTACCTCATTCACTAAGCTAAGAGACAATTATCTTGCAAAGTGAAAACAGCCTATTTTGCCTTTAGTAAATTATCCCCACGGCAGCATCTCCGCATGAGCCTGCCGCATTTCTTCCTGAGTCTGTACAACCTGAGCCACTGTCTTCTGCATCTCAAACTAGGCCTATGCTACCTGGGCCATTAGGATTTGGGTCTCACTATTGGTATCTCTTGGTGTGCCAAGATTGGTCAGGCACCATCATGGCACTGGTCACAACCTGGAAAACTAGTGACTTTCTGAGTATTAGCTGCTAGCAGGACCTCTTTCTCTTGAATTGTCTCCATCCATTTGGAATATGTCAGGAAATCAGTCTGATCTTAGTTTCAGGACTATGGGGTCTATTCACGAAGCTGCCGAAGGATCTGTCCGTAGCTTCGGCCGATCCTTCAGCTAGCTCTGGCCCCAGGACCCCTTCGGTTTAGTAGAACAGTTCCGAACAGTGT
Source organism: Nanorana parkeri (assembly GCF_000935625.1). Lineage (NCBI taxonomy): Eukaryota > Metazoa > Chordata > Amphibia > Anura > Dicroglossidae > Nanorana > Nanorana parkeri. Next base: position 53,871 of record NW_017308219.1, on the reverse strand, counting down.
TCGGCTCACTTCACTTCAGATCGTTCATTCACTCGGCTGCCCTCGCAGCTAGGTGAATAGACCCCATGATTTAAGGGTTGTGCATCTTCCTGTAATCGTAACTAGCCAAATAGGAGTTTCTAAGTGTTCTAACAATCTTCTCGCATCATTAATAAGGAAGTGGGAGAATGTTTCTGGAGGACTGGTGAAGAAACACCCTAAGTGGTGAATACTTCACTTGGGCTTTCTTAGGTTAGCCGAACATTGTTTTTACTGGCTTGGTTCATACTTCCAGATTCAGTCATCACTCTGCACAGGGCCACAAGGATACCAGATATACCCCCATGTGTATCTCTACCTCCTGAGGAGTCACTAAGTAGAAAGGTCCTTCTGTCTTCCCCAGTGATGACCCGCCCTGAAGTGACCAGAATTTACTGACAAACCAGTAGCGTAAATTTGGCTTTATTCAAGAAAAACAATAAGCCCTGCAGGAAAGAGATCCATTAACACAGTAAAACAGCGATGAATGACACAACAATAGTTTCATGTACAAACAATGATATCAAGAACAAATGCCTTAACTATGTGGCCTGTGTACAAACAAGAGGTCCTATAGACCCTATCTATGTCACCGGTCAGTAGGATCTCTAATATAGTTTGCCGATGTTGAGCCAAAGCACTCAATTTGAGTGGCAGTAGAGTCTAAGCAGGCAATTCTTTAGCAAAAGACAACAAAGTATTGTAACCACTGGTCCCTTGAAGGCCAGGCAAGAGGTTATACCACACACACAGTGCTCTGATCTTAAGCTGGATTTAAGGCCTGCTCTACCTGAAGGTAGCAGTCTCACTCCCTGAAGCTCTGGACAACACTTTAAAAAAGTTCCTTGTGGCTCTGCCTTATAATTCTCTGCCACTGTAGCGCTCTGCATTTGGTCTCTCCCTTATGGTGCAGAAGCACTGAGCAGCTCTTTAGCCACCCCATGACACACATTCACACCCAACTCTCAGTTGAGCACAGTACAGTTGCCTGATGCCAGTTTCAATGTGCCGGGCATATTGGCAACTCAGCCCGCTCTGTAATCCAAGGCTCCGAACACACACACCCAGCCAAAGTCTGTCCTGCAGCAGCCTACGGCAGCCACTCAGCACCCCTTTTGCTCTTCTCAGCAGCACAGGCGGGTGGAGTTTCAGTCCAGCCTGCAGCCAAAAAATTGATCCTTCCTCCCCATTGCTAGAAACTTAATAAGCATTCTACTTTGCTCCCTACAACACTGTCAGTCACTGACACGGAGGGAGCAACAATCTTCAACCAGGGGAAGACATTCTGCTGCGCGGCTTAAAGGGATGGTAGCCAGGCTACATAATTTAAACAGCAATAAAGGTAATAGATACAGAAATATATTACAAGTCAGTTTGGGGGTTTACATACACGTTTACAATTTAGAGTATGTCTTTTACAATATAATTTAACAATTGTATTTTGTATTTGGCGAGCCCATGCAGGCGATTTGTCCTTGTCTCAGACAAATTGTTATTTTGCTCATCTTACAGCTGTACCAAAGAGAGAGATCAGGGAGTTACTGTGCAAAGTTACCATAAATTTGTCAGGAACCGACAGGGCAATTTAATACTGTAACTGGAAAATTTGACACAAAGGTTCCACGTTAATGTGTTTTAACTGTTTTCTCGAAGAGCCTGATCCATTGCACTTGCGTTACACATCCATTATATACAGCACAGGATGTCAGTTCTTGCCTGGTTTTCAGGGACGCCGTGAATTTGTGAGGATTTGTCTCAGGTAAGGTGTAAATCCCTGACAATATTTATTTTTTGTTTTTCTTTGATCAGTTACTGAGTTTGTATTGTCTGTTATGTGCACATTGCTGTACTATACCGTACTCTTTTGTAACAGAATGGTTTCATGCATACAAACAGAAGAAAAGATGGCCGCACACCGGATTCTGATGGGATAGTTTCTTGAAGCTTGTACCACATCACTGGTGTCCAGCCCAAGGTCAGCCCTCTTTGACACATTTCCCCCAATCGCAGCCTTATTTGTAGAGACTCTACGTTTGTATGGGCTCATATTGGTGGGAGGATGTGCTCCCAGTGGCAAGCGCTCAATTTATTCCTTTCCTGACCTGTGGAGGAGCGGTGCTTTTTCTTTGTGTGCTCGCCTTGCAGAATGGTTTAGTGGTTAGCACTTATGTCTTGCAACACTGGGTTCCTTGGTTTCAATTCTTGCCAGGACACTACCTGCATTGAGTAAGCATGTCCTCCTTTTGTTTGTGTGGGTTTCCTCTGGGTACTCCACAATCCTCCAAAGAAATGCTGATAGCTTGGCCTAGTATTGGCCCTAGTATGTGTTTGCATGCATAGGTTTGTGAGTTAATCAACTTACTTCTTGTTAGTGCAGAGTGTCATGGATCCACCCAATGGGAGGGCATCATCGTGGCACCCTACACTCACAGTACAATAACTGTATGCAGTGAACAGTGTTGGTGTTATCACATCAGCGAAGGTCGCTGCATCAATGAGGACTGTCCAGCACCAGAAAAGAGGCAAAGAGGACTCTACGCATCACACAACCAGCCTGAACGCTTAAGGCCCCGTTCCCACTGCGCGATATGCAAATAGCGCGACATCGCGAGATTTGCCGCGCAATGTCGCGTTCAAGCTTGCATTGAGCAAGCTTCAATCGCGGCTAAATCCGCTCCAAAAAGGGTCCTGATGTAGCGACATACGACCCGCGACAGCAGGACCCTTTGCCCTATTGGATTGCATTGGAGCGCGATATCGCGTGGTAATTTGCCGCGATATCGCGGGAATTACCGCACGATAAATCGCTCAATGGGAACGGGGTCTAAAGGTAAGTGTACATAAATAAAAAAGAAACACTGGGCGCCTTTCCTGGTGCAAATAATCCTTTTATTTGTTTAGAAAGATTAAAAGTGATAAATGGTACTCACAAAAGAGGTGGATAAAAAGCATGTTGAGCATAAATCTCAGGATACATGCAGATTCCTAGCAGTCAGAGAAAATAATCCAAATGTGCTGCTAGACCAGCAGAAACAAGCTAACTCAGCTGAACGCATTTTCGGGGAGTTTCCCCTTCCTCAGAGAGCTGGCATAAATTGTACATAAATATACCAAGTAAGAGGCACAGTCCTAGAAAGCACCACACCCTGATCAATCAAACGAATAAGCCAAAAAACAATAGAGGTAGGGCTTAAAGGGGCTAAACAAATTACATAGTTACATAGTATTTGAGGTTGAATAAAGACATTAGTCCATCAAGTCCAACCTATTAGGATCTCATTCTAGGAGTACTTGTACCCCTGTATATTACGGTCCCTTAAGAAAGTCCAAAAGTTTCTTGAACAATTCCACATTATTTGCTGAAATCACCGCCTGTGGCAGTGAGTTCCAGACCCTAACTGATCTTACTGTGAAGAAACCCCCTTCGCCCCTTGTGCTGGAATTTTTTTTCCACCAATTTTAGGTGGTGGCCTCTAGTTTTTGTAATGGAGTTAATTTTAAACAGTTTATCGCTAATGTTGCTACCACCATTGAACATTTTGTACATGGAAATCATATCCCCCCTTAATCTCCTCAGCTCCAATGTGAACATGTTTAAATTTAGTAGCCTTGTCTCGTAGCTCTGGTCCTCCATACCCCTAATTAGTTTAGTTGCCCTCCGCTGGACTTCTTCCAACTCAAGGACATCCCTTCTTAGTACTGGTGACCAGAACTGGACCGCGTACTCCAGATGAGGTTGAACCAATGATCTATAAAGTGGCAACATTATAGACTTGTCCCTGCAATACATCCCCTTTTTAATGAGGAGACAAAACCCTGCTAGCTTTGTTTACAGTACCTCCGTCCATATGTCTACTTACCCCCTCATAAAAAGTTAAATGATGTTGAAAATGATACTTTTTTATTATTGTTAGTTAAAAATCATTGTGTACAACTATATACATGATGAAAGCGTAAAACCAATATGCATGTTTATGATTATGAATGTCCTAAATACACCATTAGCAGCTACTCCATGTATCTTTAATATTATATTATTATTATTATTATAATACAGGTTTTATGTAGCACCAACAATTTGCGTAGCGCTTTACAAAATGGAGGAGACAGTACAGTTACAATACAATTTACAATACAATACAGTTTCAGTACAATAGAGTAGGGAGGGCCCTGATCGTGAGAGCTTACAATCTAATAGGAGGGGCAAGTGATACAAAAGGTAATAATTGTTTAGATTGAGTTTTTGTAAGAAGTAAAAGGCAGTTATGTCGAGATGAGGTAGGCTTTCCTGAAGAGATGGGTTTTTAAGGATCGCCTAAAGGTGGGCAGCGTAGATCGGGGAAAGGAGTTCCAGAGGATGGGGGACACTCTGGAAAAGTCCTGGAGGCGTTTCGCCCCAGGTGGGCTTCTTCAGGAGAAAGGCATTCAATTAAGCACAGGTGACCTTTATAGGAACGTAGACATAAAGATAAGTATATACACATATTATAGATTTATTTATGAACACACTGTTCTATTTAGTATGTGGTTATAACACCAGTACCAGACACTCACACATACAAGAGGGATATTGTTATTGTAAGGGTGGGGGACCACAGGAGAAGGTCATCCCAAGGCACCTGCTGCCAGAGGTACATACCCAGATAGCTAGCAGTAAACAAACAATATAACATGGGCTATTAGTTGTATATCATCCGCAGAGTTGTAAATAATGGGGGGCAGGGGGCAGATGGAATAAAAACGAATTATTAATTATGTTCCTTATATAACTTGGTAATGTATGTAGTGTTCAAACTACCAAGCAATGGGCCCTCCCAGTGGGTCCTATCATAAAGAATATGTAATGTGTTATACTATTCAAGACAGGGTACCATGCGTATAAATATGCCTCTACAGCACATTATTATTATTATTATTTTTATTATTATACAGGATTTATATAGCACCAACAGTTTGCGCAGTGCTTTACAATATAAGGAAGACATTACAATTACTATACAATTCAAGACAAGATTGTAAGGAGGGCCCTGCCCCCGAGGGCTTACAATCTAAAAGGGAGGGGCCAGTGATACATGAGGAGGTAGCTGTGTGGGGATGAATTGTTTGAGAATGTGATGGCTCAGATGGTTAGGTTGAGGTGGGATAGGCTTCCCTGAAGAGATGAGTCTTTAGGAATCGCCTAAAGGCAGTCAAGGTGGGAGATAGACGGACAGGCTGGGGTAAAGGGTTCCAGAAGATGAGAGAGACTCTACAGAAGTCCTGGAGGCGAGTATGGGAGGAGTTGACAAGGGAGCTGGAAAGCAGCTGAAAAACATCATAAAGGGGATCCAGATCTCTCCGGTCATTTAACATATATTGCTCTTAATGTTAACACATGTCCCACATTACTCCGAAATCATCCATCTACTATATCAATCATTCCCACACACCCAGCACGATCTCACGTTTAGTTTACTCATTTGTATTGAAGTTAAAGTCTATCACGGGAGCCAGCTTGGAGCGGTGGCTTCTTTACAACACTCACAGGGACCATCTGTACAGATGCTTATCAGAGGGAGCCAGTCCGGTGAACAGATCTGCTATACATTGTAGCACAGATAGTTTATAGGGCACAGAAACTGCGGCATTCTTGAAACAAATTGCAATTCATGATTTTCCAGGTTTTGGCACACATCTTACAAATCATCCTTATCATAGGCGCACTATATTGATGATTTAGAGCAGGTCGAGTACACATCACAAAACATTGTAAAAACAATAGTTTATCGGGTTCATTGTTTTTTTCCCCTGCTCTATTCCAACAAGTCTCATACTATATAGTCACAATTCACTCTCTCACTCAGCTTACAAAGCACTGAGCTGCTAGGTATATATCACTGTGGATGGATCATAGGAGAACATCAGTTTTGGTTCAATTTGAGTCTCAATCATAGACACATGTTATATCTCACCTCTTCTTGTCAATAGACTTAAATAGCTAGGGTAGGGAAGTTGTACATTACTGGCAACGATCAATACTTTAAGACTGGACTTTTATCATTATGGATGTATATAAGTAGGCAGGGTGGATGTCTGGTACTAAGCGCCAATGCACTGCTCAAGGCTCTATTTACTGCTAGACAACCAGGCTCCAAGCCTTTTACTCTGCGGCCTTCAGCTGTTCGCTGTATGATCTCAGGTTGGGCGTCATGCACATTCTGTTACAACTGGTAAGTTTAGCAGATGCTAGCTATGCTATGTGAGGGTGTTTTTTAATGTATCAATATGTATTATATGCCAATACCACTGATTATTGGTAAGAAAGTCCAGCACTAGCGTTGCACTCGTTGACTGCTCCTACACACAGAAAATCCAGATGGGCACTGTCACTGCTGATAGCGAGGGAAGGGTGTTTCTCTTCTCTGAATCATTTAGCTGTGTGTGTATAATCTGATATGGATCCGTCTATTCAAAGCACAGGCTATTCGCAGCATAGTAGAAAAAGAAAGACAAACACAAACAGCCCAGGTCTGTTACCTAAAACGTGCCACATGCTGGCTGCAAGTGGTAAACATAAAATATTTAACAGCAATATTTCAAATATGTGCCTGGCTAAATGTAAAAATTCAACCACACATATTATATGAATACAGAAAAAAACATGTGAAAATGATATATACTTGCTTTTACATCCAATGCTTATACTTTTAAAAAGCCAATCCCCCCAAAAGGGGTATTTCTGTTATAGGTCATATAGGAGGTCCAGAGTCAATTGACCACTTCCGGGAGCCCAGGGCTGTCATAGACACACCCCCTGGGTCACCGTGCCGGCCTTTGAGCTGCATTTAGAACCATCCACTGCCAGCGGTGGCGTAGATGAAGAAAGCCCCATCATGAAGACTGCTGGAAAAAAAGGTATGTATAAGAGGATTTTAGGGAAGGGGGGAGGGATGGCTGCTTTAATGAAAGGGTTAAATGTATCTTCTACTCATATAGGCTACAATATGAACAGTCATGTTATCCTCCCTCCATTGGCTCTCCTGATACAGTATATACAGTATATTCATTTAATCAGCAGATTTATATATTTATTTATATTCTCCTCTACAGCAATGTCCACTTTTCTCAGCTGCTCAGATGTTACAAAAGATAGCAGAAAATCATTGATACAAAATAGTGTTAAATAAACAGCTGACGGGGGCAATAAATTAAACATCAATCGATTTATTCACACAGAACATGACTTGTAGAAAAAGAGCGCAGCAATATCGAGGATTTTTCTTTTCACTAGTTACCTTTAATCCTAAAAAGCAAAACTGCTGATGAAAAAAGATTTCTGTTGGCAGAATGCATATACAGTATGTATGCAAATGTAGTTTCACAGTCACCTTAACGGAGAGAAGAAAGATAGAAAGAAAGAAAGAAAGAAAGAAAGAAAGAAAGAAAGAAAGAAAGAAAGAAAGAAAGAAAGAAAGAAAGAAATACATGTGGTAAAGAGAGGAAGTGAGGGGAAAGGAAAAAGGAATATATAGAGAAAACCCGGGCTTGCCACCAACTAATGCTGTTGCCACCCCTTGTCGTGAAATTATCAAGCTGTCACTGGAAAAGAAAGAAAGAAAAGATAAGGAGGAAGGAAAGTGTGTAGTGGGAAGACCAGAGGAGGAAGGAAGAAAGGAAAGATGGAAGAAGGGAGAGGAAGGAGAAAAGGAAAGGAAGGAAAAAAAACAATGAAGGAAAGCGGGTGGTGGAGAAAGGAAAGAAGGAAGTAAAGAAGTAAAGAGAGGAAAGATGGAAGGAGATAAAGAGAGAAGGAAAATAAGAATTAAAGGAAATCAAGTGGTAGAGTGAGGAAAGAAGAAGGGATGGAAGGAAGCGAGGAGGGAAGGTAGGCTAAAGCGAAAGAAAGGTCGGGGATAAAATGAAAAAGAAAGGAATGATAAAGAGAAAGAAAATCACAGCTGACTCTTGAAAACTGTGAGCTAGTATTGGCAGCATGGATTCCCAGGATACCTTTTGTAGAATAAATGCATACACATGAAGCCCAGAGTGCTCTGCATGTGTCTGCAGAAAGATGAAAGGAAATATATCAGGATATAAATATCAAAGCTATCACTGCTGACTTTAATCCCAACACTGAGCCTTTTTTGAAAAGAAAAAAAAGAAATAGATCCCCAGTGGATGAGAAAAAAGAAAGAAGCTCAGGGTGCATTACTCACTTCTAAGCTGGAGCTGTCCCCTGCAGCACTTCTCTTTTACTACAAGATGCCCAACATCAATCAACCAGAAAGACTGAGGAGATACTGTGAGTGCAGGGCGTAGTTGGCATGCTCCCTGAGGTAGAATGATGTAGAGAGTGGGGCTGACATCAGTATGTCAGCACTCTCTGAATGATGCTTGTTCCAGTTCAGTTCATACTTCTATCCTGGTAGGTGCAAGCTTCAGGCTGTTACCATTATCCTTCCCTCTACTATTTGATAAGCCACTGACCTGTAACAAAGAATGCATCCAATGCCAAGTCGGGACCGCTAACATGCACATACATCATCCAGGTCCGTGACACACTGAGCATTGAAGCAAGAATAACAATGACAGCCCTGGAACCTGCACCTCCAAAAGCAAGTCACCAGTGGGAACAGCCTATAGTTCTATAATGATAGGTTCACTTAAGGTCATTTTTTTGTGTGAGAATAAACACCTTTTGTTATCCCATAATGATGACAACGTAAAGGAAAAGCGCATCGTTATAAATATTTTAGTCAATATAAATAAATAATTTTTTTGTATAAAAATAATAAGAAAAAAAAAGTGCCCCTGTGTTTCCACCTGTCAACATTTGCTAGGTAAGCGTTCTGCATTAAATTCTTGAATAATGGATGACAGCTATTTTCATATTGTAAACAAACTGTGCTGGAGCAGGATATAGTACAAGTGATCAGTAGATGTGCTCTGCGACGGGGGAGACAGGACAGGAAACGATGGTTTGTTTGGCTGGAGATGTAAACCGAACGCGACAGCCTGGCCTCCAATTTGCATGACCTGTTCCATCTCCCCAGCGTAACAGTGACAGGGAACAGAGCCAGTGACAGCAAACAAGTCAGATCTTCCCATACGTTTCCTCTTAAAGGTAAATTATTGTTTTTTTTAATATATGGGGTGTATGCAAGCAATTTAAAAGGAAAGAATAGTCTATTTTCAGTAAGCATATATTTTTAGGTATTATAGTGGTGTTTACCTTTAAGTATTTCTTTGTGTGACTTTAACATATTTGCTCTCTTTATTGAACAGCTGTTGAGATAAGATATCGTCCACACAGGGAGTGCATTGTTTTTACAGAAGAATTATGGGGAGAGTGAAATGCACTCATCCCCAGAATTAGAGCCGACATGTGACACTGAAGCTGTCACCCCTCAGCTCTATAGATCAGGAACTGAGCAATCACATACCACTAAGTGCTCAGTTCCTGATCTTCTCACTGCAGAGAGAGGTGACTGTCAGTGGAAATTCGGACAAATTTAGTTAAATTCGGAAATTTGGATGCATTCAAAATTCGGACACATCTGAATTCGAACAAATCTGAATTTTCATTCCGAATTTCATCCAGTTTTGTTCAAAACTAAACTAAATTGCACATCTGACTGTTCTCTGGCCAATCAACCACTGCAGACTAAAACGACCAGTATGGACTAAGAGGACCAGTACGGACTAAGATGACCAGTACAGACTAAGATGACCAGTAAGAACTAAGAGGACCAGTATGGACTAAAATGTAAATATGGACTAAGAGGACCAGTACAGACTAAAATGACCAGTATGGACTAACAGGACCAGTATCGACTAAGAGGACCAGTACGGACTAAGATGACCAGTATAGACTAAAATGTCCAGTACAGACTAAGAGGACCAGTATGGTCTAAGATGACCAGTACAGACTAAAATGTCCAGTACGAACTAAGAGGACCAGTATGGACTAAGATGACCAGTAGAGACTAAAATGTCCAGTGCGGACTAAGATGACCAGTACCGACTAAAATGTCCAGTACGGACTAAGAGGACCAGTATGGACTAAGACGACCAGTACAGAGTAAAATGTCCAGTACGGACTAAAATGTCCAGTGCGGACTAAGATGACCAGTACGGACTAAAATGTCCAGTGCGGACTAAGATGACCAGTACGAACTAAGATGACCAGTACGGACTAAGATGACCAGTACGAACTAAGATGACCAGTACGGACTAAGATGACCAGTACAGACTAAAATGTCCAGTACGGACTAAGAGGAACAGTACGGACTAAGATGATTAGTACAGACTAAGATAACCAGTATGGACTAAGATGACCAGTATGGACTAAGATGACCAGTACAGTCTAAGATGACCAGTAAGGCCTAAGATGACCAGTAAGGACTAAGATGACCAGTACGGACTAAGAGGACTAGTATGAACCACGAAGGTCAGTACAGAACTAAAAAAATTTTTTTTTAAATAAGTTCATTTTTAATTAAAGTACCCCATCCTGAACAGATTCAAAATGAAAAATTCGGATCGATCCTCAATGAATACAAAAAAATCAAATGGTTCCAAAATCTGAATGATGAATATTGAAGCAAATCAAATTTGGGATCCGAAATCTGGAAAAAAAAAAATCTGAATCAATCTGAAACAAAACTAAACAAATTTCCTGCAGGTTTACATGTCTAGTTTATATGTTTTTCTACTTCATTATTAATTCTCATTAAAATTTGTTACATTATCATTACCTGTTTGATTATTATAGACAGCTCCTACTTTGGGATTCCGTTTTTTTCAGGGAACCTTGCTTATTATATATGTAGCATTTACTCTCTTTAGGAGCTGCTGGAATATTCTCTAGCCCTTCCCAGTGGTGACCCGACCTAACTGTACCAGAAACTCGCCATCACACTAGTAGCATTAAATGGGTGTTATTTAAGAGAGAACAAAAGGCTGCAGATCAAAATTGGTTGAGGGAGCATGGCAATGACAAGGCAAACCTAATAACAATTTCAGTACCATACATGTTATAATTTGTTATAAAGCACAACAATATGGCCTGTCTGTAATTCAGAGGCCCTAACTATAGACCGGCCAGAGGGTATCTAACATAAAGTCTGCTGGAGCTGCAGCCCATAGACTCTAGCACTTTCCCTCTCTATCGATAGTACATCCCAAGGAAGGTTATGAGTTCCAAGGCTGACTCTTCATGTTGTTCCCAAGCAATCAGCAACCACGTCGATATCATTACTGGTAGCAAGAGGCCTCTCACCAATATTGCCAATCATTGGTCTTTCCCTGGAGGTCAGACAACAGTGAGCGATGACCCCACAATTATTGCTGTCACTCCAATGCAATGTATACCTGGTGTGTCGCAACTGTCGTTTTCACACAACAGGCAGGATGCCTGTTTGCATTTGAAAGTGCATGCATGTTGGGGTGGAGGGCTTTAAAACATTTTTTGTGTCATTTTAATTTTTTATACTTTTTTTTTTACATTTAACTTTATTGCAAGCCCACTATGTGATAGCACCTAGGAAGTGACAAATCTTCTTTATGAAGATATCAAGGGGTCTATTAGACCCTTAATGTCACCTATTGACCCTACTGAAGCTGCCGCCACCTTTAAAAATCACCTAATGTTAGTAGTTCCAAAATGTACCTGTTAAGAATAAGAGTTATACCTACTTTACCCCATCTTATATCGCTTCCCATGATGTCACTTCCTTCCAGGAAGATTCCCGGGGGAATGCAGAGCAGGCTCAATCTTGTGAGAAGAAACTTCAATCCATTACAAGCGACTTCTCAATAGATTTTGGCTGCTCTTTATTCCTCAGGATCCCGCCGGAAAGATGGTGACATATCTGCGCCTAGGCTCTGTGGGCGGAAGACAGGGGTGAGCTTAAATCTAACCTTTTTTTTTTACAGGTAGAGAGCTAGGAGAGACAGCTAGGGGAGAGACAGCTAGGGGAGAGACAGCTAGGGGAGACAGCCAGGGGAGGGAGGAGAAACAGCCAGTAGAGAGAGAGGAGAGACAGCCAGGAGAGAGAGAGGAGAGACAGCCAGGAGAGAGAGAGGAGAGACAGCCAGGAGAGAGAGAGAGGAGAGACAGTCAGGAGAGAGAGAGGAGAGACATTCAGGAGGATGAGAGAGGAGAGACATTCAGGAGGATGAGAGAATAGAGACAGCCAGGAGACAGAGAGAGAGAGGAGACAGCCAGGAGAAAGAGAGAGGAGAGACAGCCAGGAGAGAGAGGAGAGTCAGCCAGGAGGATGAGAGGAGAGACAGCCAGGAGAGAGAGAGAGGAGAGACAGTCAGGAGGATGAGAGAGGAGAGACAGCCAGGGGAAAGAGAGAGGAGAGACAGTCAGGAGGATGAGAGAGGAGAGTCAGCCAGGAGGATAAGAGGAGAGACAGCCAGGAGGATAAGAGGAGAGACAGCCAGGAGAGAGAGAGAGGAGAGACAGTCAGGAGGATGAGAGAGGAGAGACAGTTAGGAGGATGAGAGAGGAGAGACAGCCAGGAGAGTGAGGAGTGATAGAGGGCAAAACATCTGCCTGTAGCAGAACCCATGTGCCCTTCAAGACTTCTCTGCACCCTGTGTTTCAGTCGCCTCTCTGCTCCCCGAGTTCCAGCTTCCCTCCATGTACTAAAGTTGGAACACCAGGACCCCGTGGCTTCCCCTTTCCACCTGACATCTTGTGTCCGGGTTTTAGCTGTCCGGGTTTTCACTTTGTTTGGCTGAAGAAGAAACCGCTGTCCACTCCGAAGCGCTGCCATAGATTGTGAGACCTGATTGGATGTCAATAAACAAGGTGTGACATTCTGGGAAACCAGGAGTGCTGGTTCTTTCTGCAGGCATTACGGGTTTTAGCTGTGTCAACCCTAAGTGAGCTGGAGGGGAGGAGGAGAGTGAGGGGAGCGAAGAGCAAAGTAATTATATTGCCAAAAGTTTGTGGCTAAGTTGCTGTTGTTCTCAGTTACTTCCACTTTGTTATAATACCAGTAACAGGTGACCGTGGAATATTTAGTAGCAAGGAAATGTGACGGATGGACTTATTGCACAGGTGACAACCTATCATGGTACCACGCTTGGATTCACTGAGCTCCTGAGAGTGACCCATTCTTTCACAAATGTTTGTAGAAGCGTCTGCATGCCTAAGTGCTTGATTTTATACACCTGTGGCCATGGAGGTGATTGGAACACCTGAATCCAATGATTTGGAGGGTTGTCCCAATACTTTTGGCAATATAATGTATGTAAAACTTCTTGTTATTGGTAACCAAGACAAAAAGGTGCATTTAACCCTTGCAGTGCATGAGGAGCCCCAGTTCAAGGGTAGGTTGTTTTTTTTTTTTTAGTCCCCCGGATTTAAACTTTAACAAGAAATAACACAGGCAGCAAAAAGGGTTAAATAATGTATTTTATTATTGGGCAACTTTTTAGTAAAAAATAAAAATCATAATTACAACTAAATTACCTGTGCCAACAATGCCCTTTTCGTCAGTTTACACTACATGGGGACCACATACCCAATTTGACATTCCTTACAGTCACAGGCAGCAGACTCATTTTGCACCAAAACAATGAACATTTTACTACATTTCCCGGCGTGCTTTGCGCGGGGGCGGGGCTCCCCTTCCCCCGACGTGCTTGCGTAGTGGCCGCGCTGACGTATTCCCAGGAACGCGTTCCAGAACGTAGCCCGGGACGTTGCTGTGGTAGCGGCGCGCGCCATGTTGGGACAGACGGGAAGCGGCTAGGCGGCAGGTTCCGGCCGCTCTTTGTTGTTGTCACAGCCGGCTCCGCCTCTCGGTGTGTGCCGGCTTCCTCATGCCCAGGGGGTCGCGGCTGGCGGGAGGACCAGGGTCACCATGCCTTTGTGAGTATTGGTAGGGGGTTTCTCCGCTCGCAGGTGACGTCGTGACCCTGCTGCGGGGCGAATAGTGCAGCATCGTACAGGGCCACGGTTCTGGGCCTGGGTGGCCAGCCTCTGTGCCGGTGGGGTTCAGGGGGCTGGCCATGCAGGTGAGGCGGCTATGGAGGACCGTTGGTCCTATTTAGTAAACAGTGCCAAGAGCAAAGTGCGGGCACCCGGAGCAGCCAATCAGGGCTCGCTTTACTTTTACCAGCCCGGTGCTGGATGGGTTGTGGTTGCCATGGTTACTGCTCTTTCCGCTTACAGCTTGGCTCCATGCTCTGGTTTTGTTGTCAGCCAGTTCGGCCTCTGTGCATCCATCAGCCATTGTTGTGGATCAGAGAGATGACTCCTCAGGGATGTCGCAGCCTCTCCGGAAAACCAATCAGGTTCAGACTTCTGGTCTCCAGCTCGGCTTTGTGTCTGGTTGGTTGTTGTCAGGTGATAGGCCCTGCTCACACCTGTGTGTTTTAGGTGCGCTGTGTTGCTTGTTGCCCTTTTGATGTGCTCGTATAGAGCTCAGTGGTACTGCATGATAAATGCACCACACAGGTGTGCACCGAGCATTATAGGCAGTTGCACATGACCTGAGATCAATAGCCATGACCTGTCAAAACATATATATTTGTAATTATTGGGTGGAGTGGCATATGATTAGATCCCCTGGTGGGTTTTTACTGTTATCTGCATTAGGGCCCCTTCACACTAGACAGGGGCTCAATCCAATAAGAAGCTGAACTTCATTGTTTCCAAAAAGTTCAATTCCCACAAATGCATTGCGTTGATGTGCGCTGGGTGAAAATGGAACATGCTGCAATTAACACAGCGCAACATGTTAAAAGATGTCACACATGTTATAACACGTCACAATGAGCTGCAAAGGAAATCTATACTCTCCTCCCCTCCAACAATGCAACGGCTGGGAGCTGCCTTGCCACTGCCGCCATCCTTGACTTGCTTTCTTTCGGGTTCAAGGACCTTTTTCAATGGCAGTGCCTGGATGATGTAACTCCCGCACATGTGCGGGAGGTCGTTCAACCTGGGATATGCCGAAAGTGTACACTGGCTTGCTCATGCGCAGCTCATACAATGTACATTGTCAGGAAGATGGCATACGGGAGGGTAAGAAACCTTGTTTGTAGAAGAGACAACCGCCACTTTCACACAGGCGCTTCAGTTTTGATCAGCAGGGGATCCATGCACGGATTCCTTTGCTGATCAGAACGGATGTCAACATTTTGACATCTGTGTCTGTCCAGTTTTTTTTCCTCCAGCCTAAACCCCCCCCCTCCCCCGGTTTACATCAGATTACCCACCATCCACCAGAAATCCACCACAATCAGGTCCACTGAAATGGAACTCTGATCCGTTTGCTCTCCTGGACCTGGCCAGAGTCGGGGGTAATTTTCATCTAAATAGATGCACGTCCATTTGGATCCAGCTACCCATAGACTAACACTGGGCTTCCGATGAGATCCTCCTGAAAAACTGACAGGTGGGCCTGATCGGAATGCCTGGCACATAACGTTCACATGGCACTAGCGCCCCTACAGAGCATATATGCATGTGTTGGGGTTCACTATAATGCAGGTGACTTGCAGCGCATTGTAGATATGCATTGGGGGTGTAATTAACTGTGCATTGCAAAGTTAACTGGCATTCCTCGATCAGCTGATCGAAGGAGCTGGCTGGTAAATCTTCGTACGATCAGACCTGGCAGCCAATGAGCTGCCCTCTCTGATCGGCTATTCTGACAAGTGCTGGTGGCACCTGTCAGAACACAATGCAAATAGCGGCAATTCCTCGATCGACACGCTGTTTGTGTTGATGGAGGAAATCATGTAAATGTTTTTTCATCCAGCCTGCGGGTTCAACGAAAAATAAAAAATGATAGTTGTAGGGCCAACCTTACCATGTGTTGTGGACAAGTATGTCATAACATGGGCTATAACATGAGTTATGGGGTGAATGAGCCCATGGTGAGAGCAAAAATATCCAATGGAGCTCTGGAGAGCAGTAAAAACCTGTCGGGGCTTCCTATCCTTTTCTTCCCTGATCAAATGTTTTGGTTTATTATGTTCCTGAGCAGCGATGGAGTAAAATAGACAATCTGGTTATGTGCAGCAAGTGCATTTCTTATTTATTCTCAACTTTGTGGCTTGTTGAGCGGTATTTGTGTTGTGCGCCTGTTTTATGACAGCTATTATTTTGTGTATGCCAGTCTACTCCAGTGCCCACTAAATTGGGGTTAGGCCAATTGCTTTCTAGATGTGGCATATGCCTGAAGCATCTGACTGGTATGAAAAGCTGGGACTGGAGGACTTGCTGCTGCTTACATTTATTTCAGAGCTCTGTGTCGCTGTTTGTATGAAAAGAACTATAAATGTAAAGTCTTTTGAATAGGCAAGGAAACGGATAACGTTTTCGTCTGTGGCCCTAATGAGGAGATTTCCCTCTTACTTCCTGTCCCTGGGATGCGCATGCAGGAAGGGTAGTGTGGGCATTCCTGAGGCAGAAAGGCACAGGCTGCCTTAAGGGCCTGTTCACATGAGTTTCAGGTCCAGATCAGGTGCGGATCTGCAGACGCGGTGCTATGTGTTTTTGATGCGTTCCAGTAAAAAAAAAAATTTTTTTTTTTTTTGCTGGAGTGGGTCTGTCATTATGTTAGCTGCAGTGCAGTGCGTTTTTGACGCGTTTTGCGTTTCCTGACCGTACAAGATGTGACATGCAGTATTTTTCTGTCGTAACCTGAACGGACTGCGCACGTGAGAACTGTAGCCCATAAAACACATAGGGATACATTGCAATGCATTTTTAGTGCAGGAGCGTACGTAACAGGTCCGTACAGAAAACGGACGTTGTGTGAACAGGCCCTAAAACATGGCCAGCAGTTCTAACCTTTGCCACTGTACACAATATAAAGATGCCCATACACTGTGCGATAATCACGGGGAAATCCCGCGATCACACGATAATCGCAAAGTGTATGGCAGGCGTGCGACCGTTCTTACTGTACGGTCGCACATCTTTTGTCTAAGGGGCATGTTCGAAAAACCAGCCGAAAATCTGACGATTTTCGGCTGGTTTGTGGCATGCTCGGGAGACAAATGCCGAACGGGCAAAAATTGATGTTTTTTTTGTGCATTCAGGGGAAGCCCAGGTGCGGCGTACACATCTGTACTTCTCCCCCCCCCCTTGCGATGATCACAAATACGATCTGCCTGTCCAAGATGGGCAGATCGTACGTTTTTTTTCATCACTTTACAACCATCGCAAGATTAAGGTCAGTGCGTGTTTTTTTCATCACTTTACAACCATCGCAAGACCTTGGTTGTAAAGTGATGAAAAAAACATACGATCTACCCATCTTGGACAGGCAGATCTTATTTGCGATCATCGCAAGCCCGCCATGTTGAACGGTCTTGCCATGGTTGTAAAGTGTATGGCCACCTTATGTTTTTGTCTGTGCCACAATTGCAGAGATTTCCCATCGCTTCCTGTCATAAGAGGAAGTGAGGGACAATCTTCACTACAGGGACACAGATGGCAATAAAACCTGAGAGAAACTCTAAACCAGGGGTGGGAAAACTCCAGTCCTCCGATGTTGAAAATACAAATCCTATCATGCCTCGGGGAGCCATACCTGTGGCTGTCAGTGTCTTTCCTCATGGGATTTGTAGTTCCACAACAGCTAAAGGGCCAGATTTTGCCTACTCGAAACCATTCCCACACTTATCTAAAACCAAATAATCTTTTGACTGGAGTGGTGCTTTTAAATATACGCACACAGAACTCTTAACACTAACGTGTGCATGGCTTCTCTAGGGACTGTAAAAAATTTTGGTGTCATGTAATTAGATTTCTGAAGGTAAAATATGGTCATTGCTCCAATGTTTATAAAACATCCCTTGTATTTTTTTCCTGTATATACTTTGTGCGTGGCCCATTCAGATTTCTCATTGTTTTCTCTCACTTGTGTTAGTGCTAAGAAAACAAATGAACTAATGATATGAAAAATCTACCTTCTCAGTGGGGCTTCCCCTGTCCTTCCTGCACTGCAAGGGTTAAACATTCATTATTTTTTTTTAATCTAGGGTAACATTAAAAAGCAGTCTTAATTACCTTATCCCTCACTCCCACAGGTTTCCTTCTCACCACTTGACCGGTCACTTGTAGCCGCTTCTATTTCTCACTCTTTCGGTCATACTCTGACATCCTTATGTACAACGCTGGAACAGCAGTCCTGCACTGTAAGTGAGGACTTGCCCACAACTTGGAGTGTCGGAGGGAAGGGGAGAGTGGTGCTGGGGGAAGCAAGGGATAAGAGAAGTAAAACTGCTTCTTAGTGGTAACCTAGGCAAAAATTAGTATTCAACCCTTGGAGTGGTGGAATGGGGGGCAGTGGTGGTAGTGTTTGGGGTTCTTTTTTAATTTCCCCAGCGTTCAGCTCTATTGTGAATGGGCTGGCAGTGCACGTTCATTTTTGTAAAACCAGACACAATGGGGGGAATTTATCATAACTTGAGCAGATTTGCACTGCAACCAATCGGCTTCTCTGTCTCATTTTCAAATCTTACCGGAGCAAACTGAAGAGAGATGATGATTGGTTGCCATGGGCAACTGCTCCAGATTCTGTCTGCTCCAGTATTGGTAAATTCCCCTCAGTATGTTGTGGTGCAGTGCAGTGCTGCTGCTTTGCTTGCTACTGTAATAGTGCATTGGATTACTGATTTCAAAATGCCCAGATTGCTTATACATTATAATGCAAATATAGAAAATGAATGGTGCACCCACACACATGTCACTGCAATTTCTGAGTTACAGTAAATTGCAGTGACATGCTTGTTCTGAATTTGGCCTAAATATTTACTGTAGTTGCTGTTTTGTAAAATGTATCCTCATGGTTTGGACGCCAGCTGCAAGATATGTTCTCATAGATGTTGTCATGAGTTTGACCTCACCAGAAATTGATGGACGTCATGAATGTGTACACATCACGCTGATTCCATTGAGACACATTTTACCAAATAATTGACGTTATCGACCAACAGGCATATTCCTCAATAACTTAACGTTTATTGTCACTCGCCCAATGCTTTTAGTTTTTGTCTGTGCCACAATTGAAGAGGTTTCCCATCACTTCCTGTCCTAAGAGGAAGTGAGGGTAGACAGGGACACAGATGGCAATAAAACCTGAGATGTTGTCATATGGCAAGTAAAAAATATGTAATTGCCATATGTTGCTAAAAACACACCGAAATAACACCTACAGGGTTATTTACAAAAGGTTGAAGAGTTTGGAGAAGGGAGGAGAAGTGAACAATCTAGGAGAAAATAGCTGAACTGGAAAGTGAGCTGAATTGGAGAATTTTTCCAAATCAGCTATGTTGTCCTAGATTATTCACTTCTCCGGCCTTCTCCAAACACTTCACCCTTCTGTGAATAACCTTGTTAGTATTGAAGTCTCTCCTATCCATGTGCGACCTTCACACAGCTGAACAGAGTGCAGGATCAATGTGATTTTATATTTTATCTTCCGTTTTCTTGTGGTATTTACATTTGTTGGATTGTTCCGTGTGCACAGAAATGTTTCTATGTACATGGGTATGTCCGCAGCGGTATAGATAAAAGCATAAGTATCAAGCAGCCAATTTGCTAGTGTCTGCAAGGCAGATAATGATATCATACAGTAAAGGCAACGTCTCATTGGATGGCTGCCAGTCGGATGACCTCACACACCTTTGTCTGAAATAGAGAAATGTAATTTTGGGTTAAGTAGTAGAATTTAAATTACCTTTTGTGATTCATACTGCTTTTATGTTGCTGGTCAGCTGCACTAAAGCTGGTGCTAATTTTCTCCATTGGTGATCACTGTGATTATAGAACAGAGAGGGGTTAGATTTTTTTTTTTTTTTGGTTGATGTATTAGACTCTGATGGGACATTTTCCTTAATTTCCTATTCCTGTGACCACTGTCACATAGAAAGGAAACATGGTCTTCAGAAGCACCGAAATATGAAATCTGTTGTGGTTCTGGCCCTTTCTTAATAATTAGGGTCATCGCTGTATTTTCCACCATTGCAAATACACTATATTGCCAAAAGTATCCGGCCTTCACACGCAAATTAACTTTAATGGTATCCCAGTCTTAGTCCGTAGGGTTCAATATTGAGTTGGTCAGCCCTTTGCCGCTATAACAGCTTCTACTCTTCTCGGAAGGCGTCCACAAGGTTTAGGAATGTGTCTATGGGAATGTTGGACCATTCTTCAAGAAGCACATTTGTGAGGTCAGGTACTGATGTTGGACGAGAAGGCCGGGCTCACAGTCTCCCAAGGGTATTCTATTGGGTTTAGGTCAGGACTCTGTGCAGGCCAATCAGGTTCCTCCACCCCAAACTTGCTCATCCATGTCTTTATGGACCTTGCTTTGTGCACTGGTGCGCAGTCATGTTGGAACAGGAAGGGGCCATCCTCAAACTGTTCCCACAAAGTTGGGAGCATGAAATTGTTCAAAATGTCTTGATATGCTGATGCCTTAAGAGTTCCCTGGAACTAAGGGGCCAAGCCCAACCCCTGAAAAATCCCCCCTCCACCAAACTTTACACTTGGCACAATGCAGTCAGGCAGGTACCGTTCTCCTAGCAACCGCCAAACCCAGACACGTCCATCGGATTGCCAGACAGAGAAGCGTGATTCGTCACTCCAGAGAACACGTCTCCACTTCTCTAGAGTCCAGTGGCGGCGTGCTTTACACCACTGCATCTGGCGCTTTGCATTGCACTTGGTGATGTAAGGCATGGATGCAGCTGCTCGGCCATGGAAACCTATTCCATGAAGCTCTCTACGCACTGTTGTTGTGCCAATCTGAAGGCCACACAAAGTTTGGAAGTCTGTAGCTATTGACTCTGCAGGCAGTTGGCAACTTCTGCATAATCCAGCATGCGCTGACCCCGCTCTGTCATTTTACGTGGCCTACCACTTCGTGGCTGAGTTGCTGTTGTTCCCAGTTGCTTCCACTTTGTTATAATACCAGTAACAGGTGACCGTGGAATATTTAGTAGCAAGGAAATGTCACGGATGGACTTATTGCACAGGTGGCAACCTATCGCGTTACTACGCTTGAATACACTGAGCTCCTGAGAGCGACCCATTCTTTCACAAATGTTTGTAGAAGCGTCTGCATGCCGAGGTGCTTCATTTATACACCTGTGGCCATGGAGGTGGTTGGAACACCCGAATCCAATGATTTGCAGGGGTGTCCAATACTTTTGGCAATATAGTGCATCTCCTGTTTAAGACCCCTGCTGTTGGAACAGAAATTGAGGAATATCATCCTTGGCTGGGAGACTGGCAACTATAAGGCGATTTATCTGCGCGATATTGCAGAAAACATGCCTTGAGTACGATCAAGGGCCAGATTTCGGCCTTGGCGGTCCTTTTTCAACGACCGATAGCTTCCAACGCTTTCGTTCGCACTTTTGTGCAGGTGGTTACACGTATCGTCCCCCCTGTTCGCTCCCCGTTGCTGCCATGGGATCTGAATCTGGTACTCTCAGTGTTGCAGGACTCTCCCTTTGAGCCTCTGCGTGACATTCCAATTCTGACTCTATCTCAAAAAGTGGCCTTTCTGGTGGCGGTCACCTCGATCCGCAGGGTCTCGGAATTGGCGGCCCTCTCTTGCTCATCCCCGTTGCTGGTCCTGCTTTGGGACAAGGTGGTTCTGCGGCCGCGACCGTCCTTCCTGCCGAAGGTAGTTTCGGCTTTCCATCTCAATGAGGACATTGTCCTGCCTTCCTTGTGTCCGCGGCCTGTCCACAGGAAGGAGAAGGCGCTGCACTGTCTGGACGTGGTCCGCGCCATCCGTGTTTATCTGAGTGCTACGGCTGCGTTTCGGGAATCGGATTCCCTGTTTGTCGTTGCAGATGGCCCTCGGAAGGGCCGGGCTGCCTCGTCGGCCACCATCTCTCGATGGATTCGCGACACGGTCTCTCAGGCGTATGCTATTAAGGGGCGTGAGCCTCCTTTTTCTGTTACGGCCCATTCTACAAGGGCTGTTGGGGCATCTTGGGCTTTTCGTCATGGTGCCTCCGTTTCTCAGGTCTGTAAGGCCGCGACTTGGTCTTCTGTTCACACCTTTGCCAAGTTTTATAAGGTGGATGTTTTGGCATCTGCGGATGCTGGTTTGGGGCGCAAAGTGTTGCAGGCGGCCGTTTGAGGGGATTTTTTTGTTTTAAGTTGGGTTTGTTGTTTCTGTTGGCCCACCCCTCTTTTTTGGTACTGCTCTGTGACGTCCCTACAGTACAGGATCTCCGATCTGTTCCCTGTGTCCTTCAATGAACGGGAGAGAAAATAGGATTTTGGTACTCACCGTAAAATCCTTTTCTCTCCGTTCATTGAAGGACACAGGGCCCGCCCCTCTATATGGGTGTGTACTCCTTTACTGCTTGTTACTAAACTGGAGACTTGTCAGCAGGTGGGGGGTTTTGGCCACCGGCAGGGGCCGCCCCTAGGCTGTGATTGGTCTTTAGTTTTGTGCCTAGCGTCCTTCTCCTGCAGGTGGCGATATTACCCTACAGTACAGGATCTCCGATCTGTTCCCTGTGTCCTTCAATGAACGGAGAGAAAAGGATTTTACGGTGAGTACCAAAATCCTATTTTTACATTCAAGTCTATGGAAATCGTTCACACCTTTCGATTTGTCGCATGTTAGAAATCGCCTGTCTCACAAAGTGCAGGAGCTATTTTCGGCCAGTTGTCGCACAGTTTGGGTCTCAAAGACAACCGCACGGTTTTCAAAGCAAAATCGCCCAAACAAAAACAGCTTATCAGCTCAATCACCTAGGTTTGAACCTAGCCTAAAACGGCACAAAGGATCTAAAGCCAGGATCTAACCAGCCAAAATTCGATGTGTGGCGGCTGGTGTCGGCATCTTTCTGACCGCGATCCCTCGATCAGCTGATCGAAAGCGCATGTCAGAAAATTGTCAGCCGAAAAGAGCTAGCAGCCAATGAGCTGCCAGCTCTGTTCATTTATTCTGACAGCAGCCACGAAGGAAACAGCAGGTGATTCCTCGATCAATACTCGTAAGGGTTGATGAAGGAATGTTTTCTATTCTCTTTGTTCTGCTGGCAGGTTGAATGAAGAAAAAAGGAGCATGTATTCACCCGACTTAACCCTTCTCTATCCTATTCAAAAGAAAATCATTTTAGTTGGAGCTCTTCTATCTTTAAATCATTTTGAATGTGGTAATGTATCATTATTTGTTCACATGGAGCAGCTTTTTTTTTTTTTACTTCTTATCTCACTGATGGTTGGGGAGTTGGAGACAGACTGCAGTAATTGTTAGCCAGAAATCATGTGATCTAGGCTGGTAATGGAGGATCAGCATTTTTTATCATCTGAATGATATTTGTTTCGTAAAGTAATGTGGTATTGCTAACGTGTTCTATTGAGATATATCATTTTTTTTCAATTTTAATTTTTTTAAAGATTCTTTTAAATGTATGTGAAAAAAAATTGGGGGGAATTTATTAACGCAGTTGTGACTTTTTGAACTCGCATGGGATATATTTGACGTGCTTTGCGTCAGATTTATGTTTCTAGTAGGGATGGACCGATACTAGTATCGGTGCCGATGCCGAGTATTTGGGCTCAGATGCCTAGCCCGATACTTCCGGTATCAGGAAGCCGGGCAGCGCGTCATTACACGCTGCCCGACTTCCTGATTGGCCGGGAAGCCGACTCCATGCTCTCTCGTCACAAGTGACGGCTTGTCGGACGGCTTCCCTGCTAATCGGGAAGCTGGGTGGCGAGTCATTACATGCCGCCTGGCTTCCTGAATGGGACTTCCAGTACTCAGTATTCGGTATCAGCGAGTACCAGAAAAAAAATTTACTTTTTACTCTTTACTTTTTAAATGTACTCAATACCGAAATACCAGTATCGGTGCGTTCCTAGTTTCTAGTGTTATTGTCTTTCAGACCCCTAATGTCACCTAGGAACCCCAAAGCTGAGGTATCTGCTTCCCCAGCTTCTTCTCCCGTCTCTAAGAGCCGGAGAATGTAAATGGTGACACCCAAAGTGATGTAATACACATCACTTCCGGGTACAGGGATCAGAGGAGAGATCAGCGACTGGAAACCACTGAATCGCTCTCCAATCCATGCGGGGAGGCCCGCCGCCCGGGGAAACCGGCGGCAGGGGTGGTGCCGCACAGTACAAACGATACGGCAGCTGTATGGACACCGGATAGCTTGTACATTAACGGCCATGGCTGGCTGTTAATGACACCAAGAACATGGCTGCTGCAGCAGCTGTGTTCTTGCTTTAACCACTTCTGTGGGCCGCTGACATATTACTGCCTGGAAGCGGTTTAAGGGAACCTGTCTCTAAACAAAATACTAGTTTGAGAAGCATGATATATCTTCATTGTTACCTAAATCTTGGTGTACTTTGTGTATTTCTTCCAGATCTGGGTAGTTATCCAGCATGAAACAACTCCTGCTCTTTGTCTCTGCAGGTGTCTACTGTAATAAAGACTGGTCGCTTCTGCTCTTTGGCCTAGTGCACATCATGACCGATTTTTAGCATTTGTTTTGGCTGAGGGATTTTACTGTTTTGTTTTTGGTTATGAGCCTTTTTTGCCTTCCAGTTAGGTTCTTGTTCTAAAACATGCCTTTTTTTTTGTAGTCCAATCGTAAACCAGGGAACCCCGCAACAACAGATCTCGAAGAATTTTGGCATCACCTCCCCTATCAGCTTAGCGGTACCCAAGGAGACAGACTGCAGTCTCACTCAGAAACTTATAGAGACATTGAAACCTTATGGCGTCTTTGAAGAAGAGGAGGAATTACAGCGCAGGTGAGTCTATTGATTATTGAAATCAGAGGGCCTTACAGAGAGAGACCAATGCACCGTTAAATACATGTCTTGCCCCCAGCAACCAATAAAATTATAACTTTTTTTTTTAGTGCCTATTGAATGCTATTGTTTGCTGTGTTCATCGCTATTTTCTTTTATTTTTGCGAACTCCTCAGATACTTTATTTAGAATAATCGTCTGTGTAAAGCTTTAATCTCATGGATTTTTTTTTTTTTTTTTAACAGAATCATAATTTTGGGGAAGTTGAAT
Organism: Nanorana parkeri; assembly: GCF_000935625.1. NCBI lineage: Eukaryota > Metazoa > Chordata > Amphibia > Anura > Dicroglossidae > Nanorana > Nanorana parkeri. The sequence continues at coordinate 28,817 of NW_017308219.1, read as the reverse complement.
AATTTGGTGAAAGAATGGATTCGTGAAATTAGTGAACAGAAGGTAAGCCAAAGTGGGTCTGCCGACACCAGAAGATATTTTATCTAAGATCTTTTTAAAATTTCAGCAAAAGGCTATAGGTAAGCCCTTTTGTTGTAGTAAGAGATAGAGGCTGAAGCAGAGTAAGGCCCCATTCACACGGGGACTTATACTGCGTTCTGGAATTCCTGTGGCAGGAATCCTAGGTGTCACGCTGTCATTAACTTGAATGGGTACAGTGGCCACATCTCAACGGGGTTACCTGTGAATCCTGCCGCAGGGTTCACAGAGCGCCCCGTGTGAATGGAGCCTTACTTGCTGTATACTTTTGCAGAATCAACTTTATGCCATCTAGTGGTTCATAGGTAGGTATGGAGCACTTACTATAGGAGATGCACTGAGTACTTAGCTGAAAAGCCTTGCTGGGGAAGACCAAGGCTTCAGAGACCCAGTAGGTGGTCCTTCATGGCCCTCTCAACCCTTGATAAGAATATCCGTTTTAAACAAGGTAATTAATGCTGAGACCTGGGCTATATAAATATTGTCTAAATAGAAGAGCTATGTCTATTGTTACTTGAATGTTGCGTCCTGCGCGGTCCCCCCCATATCTGTGCAGTAATCCAGCATGCAACGATTCCTGCTCTTTGCCTCTGTGCAGGGGTGTGCTGTGATAAAGATTAGTTACTACTGCTTGCTCTCCTGATGCAGGGTGTCTTCTATCCAAAGTCTTCCATCCGCACCCTCTGCAGTGTTCTACAGGCTGTAGTAAGAGGACCTGTTGGGTCTCTCCCACAGCTCTCTTTTCTGCATAGGCTATGTACAGCGCAGTGATATCGCCACTGCTTTTACAAGGTAATATATGGGTTTACAGAGGCGTTTGGTACACACAAAGTGGATCTATAACTCTATGGAGTTTTTGTGCCCAGAGTTCAGCTACAGCTTTGGCACGTGCTATTCCTTTTTTTTATGTTATAATTCATATACTGTTTCCGCATGTAGCATAGTAATACAACACTGAAGTCTGAGGGGTTGGTAGGCAATGTGTTTTTGATGAGTGCTATGTAAAGCTCTGCATGCCTTATGCATTGCTAAAAAAAAAAAAACCTAATTACTTTGATTTGCTTTAAAGGAAAAACTACTCCAGATTGTGTTTTTTTTTTTTCTACCTTTTTTTGTGTCTGAATGATGGGAAACTGTTAATGAATTTTCTTTTTTTAGGGACATTTAAATTATTATTTTTTTTGGTGGAAATTAAATCAATTAACAATGTGTGTATTATAATATGATATACTTCTATTAGATAATGAATAGTAAGTCGCATACCACTAACATAACCTTTTTACTCCACCAGCACCTGCCTCAGTCTGTAATTGAGAATGTTGGAGGCAAAATATTTACTTTTGGATCGTACCGATTAGGGGTCCATACTAAAGGTAATGTAGATGCAGAGCCATTTCTTATGTAATTTTGTTTGATCAACACATTTTTCAGTTTTGTTTTCTTAGTCAAATGTAAAAAATCCTGTTTTTTTTTTTGTTTGTTTGGAAATCTTCATATAATTGAGCAATTATATGAAGATTTCAATACTTCTGGCAATCTCTCCCATCCTTTTGTGCTTTAATAGAGGTTTTGTAGAAGGAAAACATCCATTTTACTATAGTAGACCTCATAGAGCTCCTTTTTGCTAGACAAAGCTCTCTGATCAGAGTTTCCTTATCACTTTCTACTCCAAAACTATCTCAAAGTGGCTTGATTTGGATGTCTTTAATAACTTTGTAATTGGTCTTTTATGTCATACAGTTCAGAAAGAAGTATGATAATGTGGTCATAGTACTGATCAAAGTGATTCAATCTGCACTGAGATTGCATTAAAGGAGAACTATGAGGTGAGTGATTTCCACTCAACCTCATAGTTAGAGCCGACGTGTGACATTTAAACTGTCATGGCTCTCATGCTTGAGCTGACTGTCTGGTTTGTATTATTATTGCTGAAAAATGTCTAATATATTTTATATTATTTTTTAAACTGTCACACGTTGGCTCTATAGTTACATAGGTTAAAAAAGACACAAGTCCATCGAGTCTATAGATCGGGAAGTGAGCAACCACATACCCGCGATCACCTCCCTGCAGAAAGCAGTGACTGTTAGTCACCACTCCTTGCAGGGATCCCCCTCCCCGATCCTCCAGCGCTGAGTGGAGGAACGGACGGGGTAGGGGCTGGGCACAGCTGGCTCTGCCTCTAGATAGGCAGAGCCTGCTGTCAATCAGCCAGCTGGGTGGCTCTTGACAGTATTGTCGGGATCCAACCCAGCTGCGGCGCTCTCAGTATGTAGCTCGCTATATACTGAGCTTTGGGCCAGGGTGCTGCTGTTTAAGTTCCCTAGAGATTGGGACACAAGGGTAAATTGCTCCTTGTTTTTAGGTTTAGTATAAATGTTGGTGTTGAGTTATATGTTTGATTTTACGTCAGGGATGTAAGTGTTGGCTGGAGGTTAAGGGGTTATGGTAAACGTGAAGGATTTAGGTAGGGGCAGGGTTGAGTGTTAAGATGTGTTTTTAGTGTTGGTCACTTTAAATGTGTGTAACACTTTGAAGTTTCAGGATTTTACCATATTCTTGGGATGGAAAGCCTAGGGCTGAACTGTCTAGTCAGGGTGATTGGCAGGTGAAGAGCATTGCTCTCACATTATTTTTAGACCTTTTTTTTTAACTTGCATTTAAAAAAAAAAGCTAATATGGTGTTCCTGACACCTTGAATACATTTGTCTATTTCTCCATTTCCATTTACAGTGTTACTTAGGGTAATGCCTGTTCACCCCTTAAGGAGCAAGCTTCAGATGCTTGTCTCTGTTAAGGACCAAAGCAATTTTTGCTGTGTGTTTTTAACCGAAATTTTCGTCTTTCTCATTTATTGCACCAACACATTTTTAAAGGCCAAAATGGCTTTAATTTGATGTGACATGTATATGTAAGTTCTAATGTAGTACATGAGGGAAGCTTAAACCCTTAAGGATCCATGATGGAATTATTTTGTTATGGGTCCTTATGGCACAGACAACCATGACGGAATAATTCCGTCATTGGTCCTTAAGGGGTTAAATCATGAGAGCTGATTTGTGTGTCTTCGTTTTGACCTGCTAGCCCATGATGTCCTGAGAAGAATTACCCTCACATAGGTCTTAATATTGTCAGTTTTTCCACATTTGTCTGATTTTTGCATTAAAGTATAACTAAAGGCAGATTTGGATAGCATTGTGAAGAATTAGAGCTGGATAGGCAACATTGGTACTCCCAGCTGTGCTAAAACTACATACCCCATCATGGTGATTCCCATCATGGTGTCAGAGTTTTGCAGTGGCTCAAGGGACTTGTACTTCCACAACATCTGGAGTGCCGAAGTTGCCTACCCCGGGTTAGAACCACTATCATTGTAATCGAACATGAAAGTAGGGGTAAACCCAGAATTTTGAGTTGCCACCAGAAAAGAAATTGAGGAAAAAAAAATCTTCCAGTGGGGACACTTTCTGTGACAACTGTCTGAGGGGATATTCCTCACATTGGAAAGATATCCTCTGAATTCCTGTTGAGCCTTCAGGACAGGAAGTGAAGGGAAATTTCCCAGTCCCAGATGGCATAAAAACTGACAGGTTTTAATCCTTCCCCTCTTCAGGTAAACCCTTAAAAACTGAATGTGCTGTTGAGATACATGCAAGTGTTTTTCAGCCAGTATTTTATAGCACCATGGCTGGCTGAACCATATCATCTCTGCAAGCTACACTGCAGTTGATACACCTGTCAAGAAAATCATGTAGGCTGCAATGGCTTAGCTCTCTTTTTGAGAAAGTATATTTCCTGGCTCCCATGATAAAACTTTGTCTTTGACACTTGGAGGTGCTGACCCCTAACACGTCTACAAAATTGGAATTCTCATACTTTCTTAAAGCATGCTTGTGGGCGGGTCTGTGATTTATTTCCCTCATGATAAGTATACTAGTTCCATGACCTGCTCCTGTCTGTGAATGGTCGGTAAGGCCTCATTCACACTGCCGCACGTGTACGTGCGTATTGTACCACATGCAACCTATGCAAATAAATGGCTCCATACACACAGCCGCGTATAGAACCGTATATTTGCGTAGCGTATATATGCGTAAAAACAGAATGGAACAGAGATGCGTCTGGGCAGCGTATTTCTGCTTATTTACGCACAAATACATGCGTACAGCACATTAAAAATTCCATTATGAGTGATGCATTCTGGGATTGCATATAGTGCACGCATATACGGATATACGCGCATATATACGCAATATACAATTTTGCTTGCGTTGTGTGTGAATGAGGCCTTAAGAAGAAGCATCACATTGATGTCATCTCCGGTCTGCTGCAGAGAAGAGATGTATTCTAAAACTCTTCTAGAATCTGTATCGCAGTTTGCCATTTTATTCATTACTGTAAGATGTTCAGTGTTATCAATTCTGTCATTTTTTTTGTTTCTTTACAGGCTGTGGAAGAAGCATATGTGCCCGTGATTAAACTTTGCTTTGATGGGATTGAGGTAAAAACTGAAATGACCTATATTTAATGTGATGTGTTCTTATGCAAATACTAACTTAATTGGGTTTTCACTTTTAAAGAAAGCAGTTGGGGTTCCAGTGTCTTGGGGCAATTATTACTAAAGTGTATTTAGCTGCCATCTTGGGATCGAAACCGTTGCTTTTTCCTTGATTGAGCTGTTTTTACCCCGAAAAACAAAACCTATTTAAGTAATTTAATTTTACATTTGTTTGAACTGTTGTATAACTTGCATTGTAATTAAGCTATTTCGTAGTGGCTCTTTAGAAGTAAATTGTCCAGTTTCTAAAGCTAACATGCAGGCAGATGTGTAAGTGTAATACAGTATCCACAAAGGTTCTAAATTTTCAGATCTGTATAGCAGAAATATATTGTTTGTGTTTGCATTGTGTCCCTTAAAGCCAATTTACTCTGCTGCATAACTTATATGTGACTTTAAATTACTTTTAGATTGATATTTTATTTGCAAGACTTGCACTTCAGACAATTCCTGAGGACTTGGACCTGCGAGATGATAGTCTGCTGAAGAACTTGGATATCAGATGTATACGGAGTCTTAATGGTATGCTTACTATAAAAAAAAGTGTTGGCATGATTGGTGTAGTGGGGGTGGGGTGCATTTTAAGATACAGGCCAGCTATGGACTTGCCCATTTTCATTCTTTTGTGACAATTTGTCTTTACCCGATGGCACAGTTAGGGCTAAGGCAGTATGTTTGAAATGAAACACTGAAAAAAATATTCAGTTTTGGATAGGGTGGAGAAGGGTTAAAATAATCAACTTACTAGCTGTAGAGGCCCTCAACCACAGCCCCTGCCATGGGGAAACATGGAAGTTTGCAGACATAGTGCAGCATATTAGAAGATGTGTTGTCCACACACCATTCCACGGAAATCTCTGTACAGATATTTAAGAAAATACTTTATTTCTGCCCCAGGAACTTTACTAGCATGCTTTTGTATTTCTTTTTTCCTAATCTCTGTGTAACTATGTCCTTAAAATTCAAAGAGTGCTCTAAATGTTTGTAAGCCTTAGTCTCCACCATGGAACACCACATCTCACTTGATTTATTAGCAAGGAGGGTGGAAAAATTCAGCCTCCTCTTGGCAAGAATTGTATCTAGAGTTCTGTTTATTTATATCCTGATAAACTCTACAAGAAAAATTATTTAATGGGAAGTATTACCTATCCCCTTCCTGTCTGTGCAATGTCTTATAAACGCAGCGGATTACATAAACAGGTTCAAAGAGTTCAACTTTAATCCTTTTCAGGTTGTCGCGTAACTGATGAAATCCTCCATTTAGTTCCGAACATTGATAACTTCAGACTGACTTTGAGAGCAATCAAGCTTTGGGCCAAACGTAAGCATATATTCCTTCCTACTAAACAGTTGTATCAAAGTAGTATTGAAGTCACTTTTGTTTTTTACATGTATCTACTACTAACAAACAGTGGATATATACAAAACCATTAAAAAAAAAAAGTAAAAGTTACCAAATAGGTAATTACTTACCTGTGTCTCTGCCTCTCGCTCCCGTCTGAAGATTCTCGAGCGGCCATGCAGTATAATGGGGCAGGCGCATTCGCAGTAGATATCTTGGGCGGGGAGAAGAGTAGAGACACGGGGTAAGTGAATGCAGGCAGCCATGAGCGTGCACGTCGGGCAGACAACGTGGGACACAAGACACAGCACTTGGCGCTGGATCAGAGACCGCCACCTGCGCTGGAGGGACTCCTGAAAACTACAGGAATGAAGATGATCGGGTCGAGAGGCATCATTTAAGGTAAGTCCTTAACCTCCATGGCGGTATGATTATCTCAGTATTTTTTTTATTTCCCGCCGGTTCCGCCCCCCTGCAATGCCGGCGCTCGCAGGTACCTGGAAGACACCCGAGTGTGGCTCGGGGGTTACAGCTTTTGGTACGGAAAATTTACCCCCGAGCCACACTCGGGATTACCGCCAGAAAGGTTAAAGCAGCATGGGGGGGGATTGTCACTTTAATGTCACTTTTTAAACTCTTAACATTACAGAAAATTTATTATACACCCTATTTTTGTTTTCCATAGGCCATAACATATATTCAAACATCCTTGGATTTCTTGGTGGCGTTTCCTGGGCCATGTTGGTGGCAAGAACATGCCAACTGTATCCAAATGCCATAGCGTCCACTCTTGTTCATAAATTTTTCTTGGTCTTTTCCAAATGGTGAGTTTGTGTAAGAGGTTACTGTAGTGCAGTATTATCGCTGTATTGGAGAGCTGTGCGGAGTAAGTTTTTAAAGGAGAACCTTTTTTGCATTTTTAGTTTCTTTTATGATGTAGGGATGCATTTTGCAATGTACTCCTGTAATCAAAAATGCACCCTAGGCTTACAATTCAGTGTAATATACTATCGGAGTTTATTCATGTCTGGTCGCAGGTTTACGAACACTTGCACGTCCAAGTTCCCCGTGGTCCCTGTGCAATAGAAAGTAGCCACCGCTCAAAGCTCGCTCCTGTGATGGACTACAGTGTCATGTTTTTAGTTTTCTACATTGTATTGAGATTGTAGTTTATCACGGGAGTGAGCTTGGAGAAGTGGCTACTTTACAACACACACAGGGACCATGAGGAACAAAAGTGTCCACCCTCCAGAAGGAAGGACAGTGTCGGCACCAATTCAGAGATGATTACAGGATCTACAGCCGAGTGATACACATATAAGATACATTTTGTTAATAGGTAGGGTACTTGAATGTATTTTTAAGATTTACATCCTAAGTTTAGTGTCTGGTTAGATATTTAAGGTACCCATCACACTTTTACATAATGTATTAACTCGGGTAATCTCATATTGTCTGATGGTTTCTTCTTTTATTTTTCCTTTGCAGGGAATGGCCTAATCCAGTGTTGCTGAAGCAACCAGAAGAGTGCAATCTTAATTTGCCTGTGTGGGACCCAAGGGTCAGTAATGTTTCCCAGTTTTACATTGCATTCACTCATCTGTTTGTGTGTGTCATAACATGAATGTTTTTGGGAGAATTGTTTACATTTTGTTCATTTATGGGAAATGTTATTTTAGACGGACTCGAACAAAGATGTTAATTAAAGCTGCCGGATATCTTTATTATTGGAGTTCTGCTGTTACCTAAGGGAATCACCCAGCTTTTGATACCACAGGTCTCCAAACTACACCCATAATCCTAATCTCTAGCATACAGATGTGTGTGGTATGCCTGAAATGTGCTACAAGGGCAAGGATAGAAGTTCAGGTTTAATCCCAGTAACACACTTCAGTCCTAGACTGAATATGCCCACTCACTGTACTGTATCTTTGGAGGGAGGAGCAATCATTCTAGAACAGAATATGTCGGAACTACAGAACACATCCTCTTCTCTTTGCCTATACAACATAAGGGGAAGTTGTTCTGTACTTCACAGATGAACTGGGCATTGCTCATAACAGTGCTTGGGATTTCTGTGCAGCATTTTCAGCACAGTACAGGAAGTAAGGAACTCACTGAATTGCTGATGAGATTCACAAGAACCGTATTTCTTTCTTGTACATTAAGGGGCATTTGTCACCTACAAGAGGAGTTGACTTTGGCACACAAAACAAAAATTGTGGCCATCCCTTCTACTGTCCGCATACCTGTTTTTTTCCTAGTATCCAGAATGATGGTTTTCTTTGCTCTGCTGGGAAAAGTCTAACCCTTATGGTAGATACTTTTTCTTCTGATGCCAGCTTGGGGCATAAGGGATTGTTAGGGTCTTGTTAAAAAATGGATTTTTGTACTTGCTACTCCTTGGAGTTTAAGGGACACAGGTTCCTCTCCTCTGTTTGATAGTGCTCTTGGTACAATTTTTCCTTAAAACTAAGGCACGCTGGGAATGGGAGGAGTTTTTTTAGTGTTCAAAAATCCTTTTTTTTTCTTTGTACTACATGCAGTTTGAAAGAGACAAAACATTGGGACTTGTGCATATATTAATGGTAATCATTTTTTCCCATTTGCCTACACATAAACATTAAACCTGCATTCTGTGTATACAGAATATCACCTTACATCTAACACAGTTGGTCTTGGGTAACCTAATAATACGGCTACTCGCCTGAGTGTACAATTAAAGCTGTGGTTTTTGTTTGTTTCATCTTAGGTGAATCCCAGTGATCGGTACCACTTGATGCCTATCATCACCCCAGCCTACCCTCAGCAGAATTCCACCTACAATGTATCTGTTTCTACAAGAATGGTTATGGTGGAAGAGTTTAAACGAGGTACAATGTACACATAATAAACTTGCATTAGGTTTAGGGATGTTCATATACCAAGTACTTTACTCTTTACTGATACATTTTTGTTTATTGTCATGTGACCATTTTTCTAAAACAATACAGACGAATGATTTCAGGACAGTGGTGGAGTGCCAGAGCCAGGTCCCCGCTGCAATCCTGATACTTCTCTTGAAAATGTCAAGTATCGGCACTGGTATCTGGACATCCCTAATTAGTTTTTAGAGTAAAGGTTCTGTCTTTTTGGTAAAATAGTAGCAGAAATTGTTACTCATGGCTTCACCCAATGTCTCTATGTTCTCAGGGCTGGCTATAACAGATGAAATCTTGTTGGGAAAAGCGGATTGGTCAAAACTTTTCGAGGCTCCTAACTTCTTTCAGAAGTACAAGTATGTATTTAACTATCTGCCTACTTTTGTGTAATGGGTGAGCAGTTGCAAAAGGCCAAGAATAGTCAGTCGGGATTCATAGGTGCTCAACTAGAATAACCAGTTGCAAACTCATTTTGTCTTATCATATAATCAATTAAAGAATTTAAGGGCTAAGTGCTAGAAGTACTTTTGTCACAAGTGTATTGTAGGGAATGAATACGATTTCTCAGAGTTGTGTTTGTGAACCACGTCTATGATTTACTCATGGATTCTCCATTCATGATGTAGCTTTTCAATGGGTTCCTTGAAGTATATTTTTATATGGGTAACGTGGGTTGTTTTAGAGTAGGTCGTAAACAGATGATCTTTAAATTTAGAAAACATCCTGTGCATAGTATTAAACTGCACATCTAGTGAGCTGTTATAAAATGCCATCTTTAGGAATGTCGATGGCAAGCCCAGCAATTTCTGAGGATTGTATAGATCCAACGGCCTGATGTCTTCGGGTGAGGCATACTTTGCAACGCCCTGTCTGGTCCTTGGGCTACTCAAGTGCTGAGTAGCCCAAGGACCAGACAGGAAGTAAGAAGGGATCTCCGCAGTGGGAACCCAGACAGCAGTAATAAACTGACAGAGGGTCTTGTGTTTCTTTACATTGTTGAAAGAGAAACATTAAAGTGCCATCTGTGTCCTTGTTTGAAACCAATAACTTCTGTCTATTGACTGTACAAAAAATAATGAATGCTCCCAAATGGGGATATAGAGAGCATTAAAAAGAAATAGGCCCCAACCCTTACCTTTTTAGAAAGAAAACAAAATTGCTGGAGTTTTGACAGTCAGGTTGAAAAAAAGACACATGTCCATCGAGTTCAACCTATAAGATTGATTGAGACAGCCTGGTCTCCACATGGGGTGTCTTGCATTAAGAGCAGAAGTGTATAGTTGCTTATATTAGAAAGGTAATGCCACTTACAAATGTTACCTTTCGTATGAAGTTCTCCTCCTTTAGTTGCGCTGGTGTTTGGTAAGTTTTTCACCCCCCCCCCCCCCCCTTTTTTTTTTTTCCCTGAACAATTATGGAATAATGTGCATTTTGTGGGTGTAATAAAAAAAAATCTTATAATGAGGTATGTGTGGAGTATACTTCTTTCCTAGAAATAGTAATGTTAAGCTATTGTTCTGTGATATTCTTTTAAGTATTGTGATTAGAAATTGATGTATTACAAAAGGTGCAAGGGAAAAGAAAAGTGGAACTATAGAAATTCAGGTTTATCAGTCTTTTTACTGCGAAATGAAAGTATAGTTGACGCATTCACTTTCTAAACTGTTGCAAACTGCATCAGATTTGGTGTATTGGAAAGCAAAATAACCACCCCAGTGGTTTGTTTGGTTTTTTTTTCTTCCTCCATCAAAATGTTTCTCTACTATTCTTTAGTAATTACAATCATGAGTTGTACTAGAAATCCACTTTTTCTTTTTTTCACATTCCAATTTTGCTTTTATAGAATATTATTATACATTATTTATAGAATAGGGTATTCTGAATATGGTATTCTGCATCTTAACTATCCCCACTGTAAAAAAATGAATCCCTTCTAGTGGAACCCTCCCTTCTTTTTTCTCTCTATGCAACTGATATACCATTAAACTTTGTGTGGTTCTGGGAATACATGTATTTGCCAAATCTTTATTCTGGCCTTTTTTTTTTTCTCAATTTTGCTCCCTGACTGTAAAGTTTGTAAACCATTTAATCTCCTGTCAGTAAATCCTTACATTGCTGTGCCTTAACTGTAACTTGTTTTTAAGATTTGGTTTTGCAGGTTATATACACAGGGCAATGCAAACTTGCAGATGTGTTTTTGTGTTCCTTTTTTTTTTTTTTTATATCATGGTTATTCACAAAACGGAGAAGAGTTTGGAGAAGGCCGGAGACGTGAACAATCTAGGACAACATAGCTGAACTGGACAGTGAGCTGAAATGGAGAATTTTTTCCATATTTGCTATGTTCTCCTAGATCACTTCTCCTGCCTTCTCCAAACTCTTCACCTTTTAGTGAATAGATCTGCATGTTAGTTTTTGCAGAGTAGCCTCATTACCTTTTTTATAACTTTTAAAATCAGCATCTGTCAATGCCACGTTCCCACGGAAGCGGTTTAGCAGTGTTGCTTTGCCAAGGCTGGTAGGTGTCCCTTTCTATGGGACATTCTCAGTATTGGAAGACAGAGGACTTGCTGTACACACTCCTTGTATTCCGTTGTTCTCGTCAGTGCTGTGATAAAAAGCCTCTAGGAATAATGTTGCTTGCCGCAGGCGCTTTTCATACTAAAGTGCTCAATACCTTTAAAAATGTATCTCAATTGCAATAAATTGCGTCAATATTCACTTCAATTACACAGTCACTAAGAAAAGCAAATTCCGGTTTACTTATTTCATCTGCACATGATTGTATATTCAAAGTGAACAGATTTGCTTTTCACATGATTGGATAACAGAAGTGAATATTCAAAGAGTTTGTGTGAAGCTTTAAATTAGCCCATCTTCCTCTAGTCCTTCCCCTGAGAATAAATCAGAAGGCAAGAAGCAGTGTTTCTTTGCACAGTATACTGCCGTTTCTTAGCAGGTAATCTACACAACCTGTATATCTAAATGTATATTGCCTTGTCCCCTGATCTAGAGCAGAGCCATAGATCAAGGGACAAGGCAATACAGGAGCCAGCAGGATTTTTTAGGAGCCTTCATTGCTCACTTAGGGCTTGTTTACAACATGTAAGCTAGTAGTGATACCCACATCTAAGTTTGAATGGGACCCTTCATCCGGGGTTTTTTTTTTTTTTTTTTAAAGCATTAAATTGCAGCACATGAATGTGACCTAGTCACTTGATTTGGATTTTTAGTTTACATGCAGTAAGTTGTTGAATACAGCTGTAAAAATAAAAGTGTGAATAGGCCCTAAGTGATTACTGGGTTAAATTAGTTCTAAACCCAATCACAAAATTATTTTAAAACCACAGCTTCCATTTAAAAAATAGATTTATATATAGATGCACAAATAAAAGGTCCTTTTATTTGTGCATCTGCTGCTATGGGGTGGCACAGTTCTCTCAGATTGTGTTCTTGTTTTGATTGTATTGTGTCACAAGCACCTCTGGTGGAGGCTACAAGCAGCAAGGCAGACACACATTGAGCAGACTTGGTCCACTGTTGTCGATAGTTATGAGGTGCGGCCAGCCCTGGAGTGTATGCATGTAGACAGGAAGTGTCTAAAAGATGCTTGAGGACTGGCATAATAATGTTCACGTTAGGTAATCGGGCAGAATCCTGCGTTAACATCAGAAAGTCTACTGTAAAAGTTCAAAAGTAATTACCTTCTTCAGGATTATAAAGCATGGCATATTTGATAGTAAATACCCCATAGGTACTTGTACATACCCCTCATATAAATTACTGCAAAGCTTCAGTGTAATCTGTAACAAGGATGCAGTATGTTTCTTGCTGTAGTACTTTTACATGTCACGTGGGTCCTTTTTCATTTTTGTTGTCTTGGAGTTTATCCTGTGCAGCCAATGTATTCTGTAGTTAACATGGGTGGAAAGATTTTGTTATATTTGTTTGAGAAATGCAAAAAAACAAACCTGGTTTTGTCAGAAATCTTGGGTGCATCACTTCCTTATCAATTACATTGTTCCCAGCTATCTTTGAGGACCACTATACCCCTTCCATGTAGTGTGTAGAGGTGGAGATTTCTAAAGTCCCATCCTAGGTTGACGACCATGGCTTTTCCTTAGCTGGGATACAGTGAGCCAGCTTAGGACAGGAAAGTGTGTTACTGGGAGGATCACTAGTGGAAAATAAATGGTAAAAACACAATTGCACCCACCATAGCTAAGGTTTAATCTGCAGTATATAAAATTTTTGTTGGGTTTAGATGAACTTTAGCCTTTTAGTTCTATCTGGTCCTTTCTTCTCCATCCTCTCTGACAACGACAAGTGTCTGTAACATCAGGTATATAAATTGGAGGTGGATCCATATACTAAGCATTATAAGTGTTCACCTTTTAGAAAGCAAGGATAGTGAGGTTGCATAGCGATATTGCTGTTTGCACCTTTAGGAAAGCTGAGATGGAGGGTTTTTTATGTTCAGCAGAAGTAGACTTCCTATTTAACCCAAAGCATGGCCTCATAAATGTGTACGACCTTAGTAGAGAATGCTCCATGGAGCTGAAACTTTCATCAGCCACAACAACAACAAAAATCAGATCTGCTTAGGAACTTTCTTGGCCTGTAGGTCATAAAATGTCCTCATAGGCTTGTATTGTGCAGTCTGAGAGAGTGTGAACATATGCTTGATGTCCGACTTATAATCTCCAGGTCACTGTATTGGTGGATACAGACTGTCCCCCCATCCACACATCAACCCTGGAGTTCTGCTTTCAACATACTTCATCCTCACTATCTTGTGGAAACCTCCTTCCTGTTTAGATTCATTAGAACTGCAAATTATAATGCCATGATCATCAGATCTTTTCATGTTTTGGCCAGTCTGGTGCAGTGGATTATTTTTAGATTTCTGTATAACTGGGAAGTGCTTGATTTGTCCCAAAATACTGTTTTTGTTTTTTTTTCCCTTCCTGTTTATATGATGACGTTTTGTGCTGTTTTTTTTTTTTTCCATATTGAACCGAAAATAAATATGTAAAAAATGAAAAAAAAAAAAAATGAAAAAACTAAAAAAGAAAAGTCAGCAAATGTGTCTGTGTTTTTGTTTTTAATATTTGGAGCAGTTTAAACTTTTAATGAGTGCAATGTCTGACTTGGCATTTCCAGCCTTATTAAAATGCAGGTTCCCTGGCTTTGAGCTTTTGTCCTTAATCACTGGCCTGCAGCAAAGTATACAGATCAGGAGTTCTGAGCTCACCGGCTGTGAACTTGTGTCGGGTCAGTTACTCGCTAAGTAGTAAAGTTACAGAGCCAGGAAACAAGAAGTAGGAATAAGTGGGGCAGTAGCAGGTAGGTATTTCTCTCAGGGCATTGTCCTTTTTTGTTTCTCTCCTGTGAGCATTGGAAGTTGTTTCAGTAAATAGTGATAAACCTCTTTCCTCTTGTGGTGATAAACAGCATGCACAGACTTTGTAGTTAATTGTTCAATGAATGTGCACCCTTACTTTGTGAGATATACATATCCGGAAAGTGATCTTAAACCTTAACTTTTTTTTTTCTTTCATAATCAAGAGTGCCAGAGGTAGTTTAATTCTTTTTTTCTTTTTGCTTTTTTTACAACTTTTCTTTCTTTCTTCACACTTTTATTTCCTCGTTTTCTAGTTTTCCATGAACCGCTAGCACCCCCCACCGTGTGTGGGTGTCCAACTAGCTGGCTGCTAAGGGGGCACTCTTGCATGCGTGTTCCGGCTGTGGCCTGCACCTAACTCTGTGCTTCCATAGACGTGCGGCAAGCCACGTCCCCCGCACTCAGTCACAGTTTGACTGATAGCAGAAGGAGCCCATGGCTCCGCTGCCCTCAATGCCCTCCCCAGGACCAGGAAGTACGGTATCTTCCTGGTCCTGTCGGAGGAGACGAGCGGCCACAGCTTTTCTCTCATTTTCAAATCTTAACTGAACAAACTGAAGAAAGAACCTGATTGGTTGCCATGCACAGCTGCTCCAGTTTTTTGTCTGCTCCTGTCTTGGTAAATTCCCCCCAGAGTGTGCCCCTGTTAAGGGTAGTCACACAACTGTGATAACGCCTGGCAATGCACATAATAAAGTGTGTTGCATTGCTATGTGTTCTGAATTTTACCCCAACTCTCCCTGCTGACAGACCTGCCTTTAGTGCTATTTTAATAAATATGTATTGATTACTAGCAGTAATAAATAAAGTAGCAGAATTTTCTCTTCATATAACTAGGAGGTACAGTCAAGGACTTTGAGCCTTTGATTAAGTAGACATTTTTAGAACCAAGAAAAAATGTATGCCAACAGCGCCAATTCTAATGAAACGCATCCTGAGTTAGACAGTCACCCCTCACTTCATTGATCGGTGTCCTAAATCATAAATCTCTGCTTTTGGACAGCGAAAAGGTTATAATCCCTTTTCAGATTTGTACTGTTCTCTCTGTTCTTTATGTTGGGAAGATTGTTCATAATTTTTTGTTCTTGAGATGGTGGACACTGGGACAGGAGGTGTGAGCAAAACTCCACTTAAATCCTTTTAACCCTTCTTTTCCATTTTTAGATTATATAAAGGTCTATATGTTTGTGTTGCGTAGTGTGTGATGGTAGTGCAGTTTACGCTACTACTATCACTATTGGATCAGTGTACTGCATCCAAGTATATTTTTCCTATATAATTTGGTTCAGCAAAGATCGGAACTTCTGATTTCCTGTTATAAAACTAAGGGTTTGGCAAGGTCAGTTGATATTATTTGTTCGTCCCGAGTGTGCTGCGCAAGCTTGTGACACACTTCAGTGCAGTTCCTGTTAGAGTTTGCTTTACATATGTATTGAGGTATCAAAATTATTTATACACTTGCATAATGCTAAAGCTAAATTTTAAGGCTACTGTTTTTTTGTTGCATGCAGGGAAAAGCAACAGGTTCACTTTAACTTCCTCCTCCCCAGGAGCATATACTTGCTTTGCCTTCACTTGCCACTCAACTGCCAGAAGCGTAGGAAGGCGCATTTCTTTTGTGTTTGCTCTGAGTGGCTCTAGTTGGAGCTTACATGGGGCTGAGTACTCCCTCCCTACCTTCACCTGGCAGAACTGGACCAAGCACTGATGCTGTCAAATAAGAGGAAGGTGAGGGAGTTACAGGCTTCCCCATACCTGGAAATATTGGGTATTTCCTTTGCTCCTGGTATGATGAAGGAAGGGTGAGTGTGCTGTTGGGAGGCATTAGCACAAGCCTGGTATTGTACCTGTGCCAAGAACTTGTTAGGATGGAAAGATAAAAGCTGCTCTCCTGACTTGGGTGTTTTTTAATTGTTTTGAGTTCTGGCGCTTTCAGCCTGATCCCTGCTTTACCACCTTAGTCACTGACCTACAATAAACACGCACTGGCTCCTTCTGTTCTTGCAGGTTACTTTTAAAGCATATACCATATGTTTTTGGCTCGGTAAATATTTTGTCCCTTTTGCCACCAAAAGTAGTTTACAGGTCACTGAAGACAGTGCATTGTATTTAGCAAAAGTGCTGATTTTTCCTGCATCCTAGTTACTGTATGTATCGTGGACTGCAGAACCTCGCAGAACTGGATTCGGAAAACCACCGACGTATGAAAAATGACTCTCGCCTAATTTTCTCATTCTGAGAAGCGGATTACTACAGAATCTGCACCCTAGCTAAATAGCATTTCCACAGAAGTGATTAGAATTCTGTACTTGGTTTGTTTCTGTTACCCTACTGCAAAAATATACATTTTGCATACTATTTCTCCAGGAACTTTTTGACAAAAAAGGAGTTCCAGAGAGTTTTGATAAGCTAGCGGAGGATGAACGTACTGCTTACAGTGAGCTCCTGATGGTAGAAATATATGGTAGCAGTCATAGACTTGGCTTTTACAAGAGGCACCTTGCATGTCATCCAGATCCTGGCCTATCTGTTACGGACCTGGAGGAAGCATGCAGTTGGTGAATTCTGCTATGGCAGCCCCAGTTCTTGTGTCCTCGGATTCCCTTTGAGCCTTGGGCTTTAAAGGATACCTGTGCTGATAGAAATGAATAGTCTGTATTTTGAATCATGGACTGCATCTGACTTTACTTGCTGCATGCTTGCTCTGGGTTCGTGATCCATGAAGTATTATTGGGCAGTCAGACAGCTTTTTTAAAGTATTTCAACCATAGCAACTTATGTGCGCTTTAGTTACATGACCGTCACTTCAATCACTTGAAGCTTAGCAGGTGCTTCACTTTGCTGCAAGTAAATCACAGCCTGTGCGCAGAATGGTGCCAGTGCCATAGGTTTCTTAGAGATTATTATTATTATTATTATTATTTATATTATTATTATACAGGCTTAATATAGCGCCAACAGTTTGCGCAGCACTTTACAATATAAGGAAGACCTTACAATCACAATACAATTCAAGACAAGATGGTAAGGATGTATTAAGGTGTAGACTACATGCTTGATATCTGCCTCCATTAAACTGTATTAATAAAGTTTTAGCATGTCATCAACGGAAGGTGAGATCACAAAACTCTCCAGTTTTTCCTGGCTTCCCTAAAAGATTTTTTTGTCATAACTTTTTTTTCCCTCTCTTTTTAGCTCTAAAATAGACGTATTGTGTCCTCATCTGCAGTTTGTGAAATGTTATACGCAAACTTTACGTTGAAATCTTGTTTAAATAAAATGGCATTGTCTTTATTTCCAAGGCATTATATAATCCTGCTTGCAAGTGCGCCGACCGAAAAGCAGCACCTAGAATGGTAAGTACAGAATTGCTCAGACGGCGGGAAGATGTTAAACTGTATCATAAAAATGTTTGTACATTTAGCACAAATTGTTCTTTTTGCCTTCTTTTATCATTTCTGTTATTAAATTACTTGGTCAAGCATCTTTATATTTTTAAAAACAAGCCTCCTATAAATGGGTTGCAGACTATTGCGCATTCACTCAGCTCAGCACAATTCTTTCTATGATTTGTTCCGTATTTATGGCAGTCCTAGCCATCCAGAGCAGTACGGCCCCGCTCATAGGAATTAATTAGGGTGCTGGTGCATATAGGAGCCAGACATAAAAGTGGTGATGTGCATGTTCTGGATCAGTTAATTCGTTTTTGACCCAAAGAAGAAAGGGGTCACCAGTGGAAACCTACATATTTTTCAGTATGATTATCTCCAGATATCTCTAGAATATTGCTGATTTTCAGGTAAGGAACCCTCTTCTTTTACAGTGAAGCGCAACGTCCAGAAATTAGTTTCACTTTTTTTTTTTTTTCCTTTTCATAAGACCGAACTTTACAGTCAAGGCTGTATGTATGATAAACACTGACACCTCTTTGCAGTTGTACCAGAATGGCATTGCCAGATTTCATCAGTGGGAGAATATGAAATGACTGCATATAAAATGTAATGGCTCTTTACATCCATAACTCACATCACGTGTTTATCTGTAATCATTTTTATAGGATTGGTTTAGTGGAGTCGAAGATTCGTATTCTTGTCGGAAGTTTGGAAAAGAATGAATTCATCACACTCGCTCATGTGAATCCTCAATCATTCCCAGCCCCTGTTGAAAATTCAGAAAAGTAAGTCTTGCGATTTAAAAAAAATTTTTGTGGATATTCTCTTTGAATAAACATTTAGGTCTTATTCTAAACATAAAGCGTGCATTGAAGTTGTTCTTTGCCCCTCTTTCCCAGAACCCTCCCACCCTTACTGCTCTATTTTTGTTCTAATATTTTTAACTAACATGTTTCTTCTGTAGTTCAGAACAAGGGCTTAGATGAAATGCTTTCCATTAGAATGTAATTCAGCAGGAAGAGCTTGGGTAGGGCTGGCAACAGTGCTTGGGATTTTGGCATGATCACAAGGTATTTTTCGTGCTTCTCCACTGAGGGACACCGGAAGCTTCAAATCTACGGCTGCTTATAAGAGGGTAGGACACTGGCAAACAAAAAACTGTAGGCCAGGCCAGAATTACCCCTCCCACTACCAGCAAGGCTCAGTTTTTTGCTAGTATTCGAGGTGGATGAACGCCTTTTTTACAGCTCTGCTGTGTTCAGATGGATTATTTGCTAGCACCCTTTTTTTTCTGAGATTTTTTTTTTTTTCTCTCTCCAAGTCTTCATCATTCCTGTTGCTTTGTCTCTTCGATTGCAGCTTTACGGTGAGGTCATCCTCAACCTGGTTTTTGGAGTACCATGTCCAGCCCCCCAGGAATAGCCTGGAAGTGATCTTCAGGCACTCTGCTCCATGTAGGGTGCTTTCCAGACTCCTTTCTGGTAAAAGCGAGCTGCAGAGCACTTTCCGGTTCCAGAGTCGTTGGCATTGCCTTAGCACTTGCCCGTCCCTGAAGACTCAGTGAGTAGGCTGGTCGGGTCAAGCATTGGTATATACCTCAGGTTGCTGTGTGCCATTATTTCCAACTACCGCCGGTTTTGCCTCAGAAAGGGTTAATGCTGATGGACCGCATTGATATTATTCACTAGGTGGAGTGTCACTTGCACTCTGCTCTTTCCTGCCATACAGTGTTGAGGAAGCATCTCCTCGCTGCTGCTTCTGCTTGCAAAGCAGTTCCACATGGAGCTTCCATCCTTTGATATGTTTCTGCTGCCCACCTACGGTGACTTTTTTTTTGTTCACATCCAGCCATCCAACCCTCACATGCCTAGATTTTGTGAGTACCTGATGTCTTGCCTCTTACCCTGAGTCTATACGTTGCCTTTCCATCATGTTGTCACATGTTTGATTCTAGCACCTTTTTGCAGCTCCTGCCTTCCTATTCCAGTAGAAGAAATGCCTCTTTTTGAGGACACAATTGATAAGCAGTTGAGAGCCTTCTTGAGAGCTCTGTTCTCGCTGGCAGGCCCACCCTTCTTAAGATCCTAGCTGTAAACTTAGCTTGCAAGATCATGTCTGACTGGTCAAAATCCTTTAAAAAAAAAAATCTATCTGCGCCGAGGTTGATGCCTTGCTTATAGAGCATGTGGAGCAGATGGCTGTAGCGTTAAATTTCATCTGTGTTGGTTTGTTAGAATCCTCTCCACTCATTTCTTACATGTGCCTCATGTCAGTGCTTATGCATAGGGCTGGACTGTACCCTTGTCTAGGAAGCATTTCAGCCACATGACCTTAGAGCATCTCTTTAGGCCAGCTCTTGACAACATCAAGGATGCTACTGTTAAGAGCACCCATCTTCCCCAGGGTAAGAAGCCTAGGGAACAAACTGCAAAGTCCCTCTCTGTGAAGAAAGGTCTCTTCATTTACGCCGCCTATGTATTTCAGAAAATTTCCCACAGTTAATGATAAATGGCTTACTGTAATAAGTTTGTCTGCGGCCTCACTTTTGAAGTCACCTTTTTTCCCTTGTTTGGTAAATAATAAAAAAAAATAGGTTGTGTTCATACTGCTGAGATCATGAAAGGGATGGCTTTTTTTTGTCTGCACAGTTAACTTGTACAGGGGAAAGCGTGTTCATTGACGTCAATCTGCTGAGCAGAGTCTAAATGCAGTCTTTCTTTTCACACTGGAATCTGCTGCTTCCTGCAATGTTGTCCTGAGCTTTCAAAACAAAGGCTGCACTGCTGTAAAATTTCTTCCATTTAAGTATGGCATGGATGGCTGAATTCTCCACAACCAAACGGACACTTGAGACACTTGCCTTTTAATACCCTGAACCTGAAATTTCTGATTGTTACAAATATAGAGAGAGTCGGCTGCTGAGTACCTCCATCTTAGATGTGATGTCATCAGCCCCAGCAGACTCAAAGCTGTCCCTTAATTGACACTGTAGTATTCCCCTCCAACCTATGTAGGAAGGGAATGGGGGGAGAAGCTGGGTCAACAGTGTTTAGCTGGTCATATGCTGTTTGAATTTCAGCCAAGTCCTGCTGACTTATCCAAAATTTGAGTGGCGTGTTGAACTTCTAGATGGAGCTAAGGAGCCAGGTGGAACGTCTTCATCTGAACCGTGACTGCAGCCAGTCGGCAACTACAGAAAATAGTTGTTGATCTTGCCAGAAATGCATTGTCATTGATACTTCCAGTGAGCTGCCATGGAAGCATTAATGTCTTTATTTTAACTACTTTGTTCATCTCCATTACATGGGGAAAGATGAAATAAGGCAGACATGTTTGAAGTCCAGCCTGGGTGGCCTCCATTAATACAGTGGGGGAGTAAGCATAGCCCCCAGGATAATTATTTGTAGGATTATCAGGCGATTTTTTTTGCCTTTTTCAGTGCTGTGATAGTTTGACTAATAATTACTCAGCCATGCAACACTGGATCCAAATTAATTTTATATCATTTTTCAGACAGAGCTTTCTTTAGGTGATATTAAAAAAACGCTGCTTTTTAATAAAAAAAAAATTACTTCATGAATAAAAAAAACAAACTACCAATTAAAAAAAATAAAAATCCTTTAATAGTATAAAACATATCAAATACAAATGCCAGGACAGTAAGAAAACCCCCAAAATGAACTTTTTGGAAAGTGGACACCCCAAAGTGATCTCGTTTTTGGAGGTGAAGAAACATGCTTGTATTGGGGTGGGTAAAAAGCCAAGTGCAAGTCTTCCATTATTAATGGAAGAAAGTTCCCAGGAGGATGAGATTGCATTGCACTTTTATTGTATTGCGTGCTGGGCAGCTGAATAGCTGTACTATTTGTTTTGCAGCACCTAGATGATTGTGCAATGCCCAGTCCCGTGTTCCTCCCAAACCCCATCACCCTCCCCACCCCATCACCACCACCATCACCACCTTTCCCACCAGCAAAACTAGCCCCACCATGTACCGTGGGCGGCTTACCTGTCCCTCCTGGGTACCTAGGATGACCCTTGGGTACCTAGGATGACCCTTGGGATAGAGGGCGACAGAGTGAAAATCTGAGTAATGATTGTGCCACATATGTTTGGTACAGCCAGAAACACTCGCCGCAACAATTCTATGGCCATCATTCACTGTCGACTCTAAGTTGATGACCTGTACAGGCTTTTATAGCATCATCTATGGACACATTTGAATACTGACGTTTTCTGGCATTTCCCGGCCACACAGTTTGGAGGCTTGGTATGTTGTTTTTTTCAGGTATCAATTCATTTTGCACAACCTCGTCTTTTATATTTTAAATGCATTTTTACTTGAGTAAAAATTTGAGTTTGATAAACCGTTGCGTTAATATCGTGTGACAAAACATTGCAACTTCCCTCATTTTATTCTATAGGGTCTCTGCCTTCAGAAATGATAGAATTTTGAGGGTTTTAAGTGATCTTCAGGCCTAAAATATGCACTATGGTGGAAAAAAACAAATAAATCTAGCAGTGAAAGGGTTACGAGTGTCCTAAATATAATTAAATACAAAATTCTAGAATGATTTATGTTTTCTTTCAGGGAAGAATTCCGGACTATGTGGGTAATTGGACTTGTATTTAAAAAGATGGAAAACTCCGAAAACCTCAGCGTTGACCTCACTTTTGACATTCAGTCTTTCACAGATACAGGTAACCAGACTTCAAAGTATTTTATGTGGATTATTAAAATGTTATTTTAATAATGTTTTATAAAGAGCAGTCGGTAGAACCATGTGGACCTTCCAGAAATAGTTTCTTAAGGCTTCAAGCTCCAAGCTGATATAAAAACACCAACACACAAGATCTCCGAATACTCCATGAAATATAACCGATAATGCTGTATCAAGTTAACAAGTATTGAATATACCCTGTTTCCCTGAAAATACGACCTACCCCGAAAATAAGACCTAGTTGTGACCATTCCCAGGGCCGGTGGTGGCATAAGGGGGAACTTGAAGAGCTGCAGGAGAGGCGGGAGAGAATCGGTGGTGCCAACAAAGCCAGCGCTAGAGGAAGGGAGGCGGCAGTGGAGGGAGCAGAGCCGCTAAGCCGATGCTTCCTCTATAGCGCCGTCTCCTGTCACAGGCGGAGTGATACCAAATGCACTCCCCCTGTGAGGAATCGATAGTGAAAGCGCGCTTCGCTCATTCTGGCCGGCGATTGGTTACCAAATTGCTCTTGGAAAGGTACGACACCCCTGATTGCCCTGATCACCCTATTCTTAACTTTGCCATTTTGGATTTGCACTAACTTTGGATTGTTGTACGTTAAAAAAAAAAAAAGACCTACCCCGAAAATAAGACCTTGTTTTTTTGAGCCAAAAGGAAATATAAGACACTGTTTTATTTTCGGGGAAACATGGTATCTAGCCTAAAATCGCAGATTCAAACTGCTGAGAAAATATGATATTTTAGTTCTGTATAGGATTCTTTGATTCCAATTTCTCTCCCATCCATTGAGGGACACAGGAGTGTTGAAATGGGTTATAATGCCATCTATAGGATTGGACAGTGGCAAAAAAAAACTGTAGGCCAGCCCCTCCCATTACCAGATTGCACCAGTTTTTTTGGTTTATAGTCCTAGGATGACTGGACGGCTTTCTCAGCTCCTCTGATTTGTAGACTTACCCTCATCAGAGCATGGGTACTTCTATCAATGGTGGATTCAGACCACCCTTACTGGTTGTGGCATTTTCACCAGTGCAGCCAAGGAGCACAGTTTTTTTTTTTTTTTTCCCCCAGCAGGAATGCTCCTGGATCTCACTGCGACTGCCCTACTGAGCCTCCGTAGTCTTGAAGTACACTATGGATGCACTCTGATATTGTACAAGTAACAAAGTGTACTCCGTTTTGGGTTATGACATTAGCCTATATCTTTTACCATGGCCCCCCTGTAAATCTGTTTGTTAAGGTGTTTGCCTAACTTGTGAGTGAAAAACATTGTAAAAGGACACTTTGTTCACATCCTTTGTCCCGGTATTGTGTTTTTTGTAGTTTATAGACAAGCTATAAACAGCAAGATGTTCGAAGTGGACATGAAGATTGCAGCCATGCATGTGAAAAGGAAGCAACTTCATCAGCTCCTCCCCATACACGTGCTCCCTAAGAAGAAAAAGGTAATGTCTGAGACATCTAGCAAAGTCAAGCATCATCAGTTTTGTTAGTGCTCCCGACATATTCTAGTCTTATGAGAAAAGTTACCTCCCAGGGGTGCAGCCATATAGTAAAGAAGGTCTTACCTTTGTTCTACCAGCACTGGGGCTGCTTTAGACATTGAGCTGCTGAGAGGACCACTGTTCTAGGCATGCAGCTTGATCCCCCAACCCACCCCTGCTGGACCATGGTTACACAGCTGGCCCCTGCTGATTTTGAGAGCTCTAGCTGTGACTCGCCTAGGACAGCTGCACACATCAACTGTCCTCCTAAGCACCCGAATGCAGGTGAACCAGATTATTCCATCCTAAGGATGCTTCATCACCAGCTTGATTCTTGTGCAACCAATAGAGACCCAAATGGATTTAAACAAAACATGGGAGTTGTGTTCACCACATTCCTTGATCAGATGGCTATTAGGAGGGACTTGGGTACTCCTTGGTCATTATTGGACCAATACAAAATGATTTTGTCTGTCCAGTTTGAAATATCAGTTATTTACCCGTTATACAGCTTCAGGAACCTAAGCTTTTTAGTTGACTTTATATAGAGAGGAGCGTAGTATTATGATTCCGAGAATTAGTCTAAGCTTTGGATTTTGTTTTGCAGCATTCTACAGACGGTGTAAGGCTGGTGGGTCTGCATGACAGCAGCCTGGACTTATCAGTGGACAGTGACAACAGTATGTCTGTGCCTTCTCCCACCAACACCTCCAAGACCAATCCATTAAATGCCTCAGGATTGTCTCAGGGGTAAGGTGACCTTTTGAATTTATTTATTTTTTTAAACCACTAACAAAACATAGTACACCAAACGTATTTCTAGTTTAACTGTTTTATTCTGTTATAGGAGCTGAAAGGGGTTAGCTGGTTTTAGTTGATCTATCACATATCCAAGTAGACGTAAACAGATAGGTTTAGATAGCTAGAGACGGACAAGCCTGGTGTGTGTTCATTGCCTATTCCACTGTCCCATGGGGTGAAAATGTATTCCCGGCAGGCATATTCCAAATATCAAGAAGAGTAGTGCAAGTTCCCTTCAACCTCAACTCGGCTTGTTTCCATATAAGGCCATGTGACCAGAACATGAAAGGAGGTTAACGGATGCAATATTCCTTACTATATACCTTAATTGGGAATTTACAAAGATCTGCAGGGGCAGAGTGTGAAGCAGATGCAATTGCATCTTCCTATCTAACAGATGTATGTTAATTTAATGGTAAAATATAGAGAAGTGAATTTATCAAAACTGGAGCAGACAAATTCTGGAACAGCTGTGCATGGCCACCAATCAGCTTCTCTCTTTCATTTTCAAATCTTAAAGGTGGACATACACTTTACAACCATGGCAAGACCTTAGTCTTGCCATGGTTGTAAAGTAATTTAAAAAATGTACGATCTGCCCATCTTGGACAGGCAGATCGTACTTGCGATCATCGCAAGCCCGCCCCCCTGAGGGGCCCGGCCCGTTCGGCATTTGTCTCCCGAGCATGCCACAAACGAACATGCTCCTTAGACAAAAGACGTGCGACCATACATTAAAAACGGTTGCACGCCTTCCATACACTTTGCGATTATCGCACAATCGCGGGATTTCCCGCGATTATCGTGCGATAATCGCACAGTGTATGGGCACCTAAAGAGAGAAGCTGATTGATTGCCATGGGCTCCAGATTTTGTCTGTTCCAGTTTTATGATAAATTTCCCCCCAGTGTATTTTCCGTGAGAACACATTTTGAACAATTGTAAGGTTTGCAACTTGTATTTTTTTGGGATGCCCAATTTTACTTGTTCTGTATTATCTCTATGGCTATTAGTACAATGAGCATCTTTGCTCATTTAGTCTTTTGAAGGCTGTAAAGGATTAAATCTCAGCAAAGTGTCTATGTAAAGACCAGGCCACTCCTTCCTGTGCCACAGCCACCACCAAAATACATGATCTTCCATGTATGGGGGAGCATGTGACCTCCTCCCATGCTGCAATGCTTGCACCACCACTCTCTATCCCGGCTGCGACACCAGCTGACACTGGGGATTAAAGGAGAATTATGAGGTGAGTGATTTTCATTCACCCTCATAATCTGAGCTGACCTGTGACAATGAAACTGTCACAGGTCGGCTCAGTAGATGGGGAAGTGAGCGAACACATACCGGCGCTCGCTTAATTTTCGATCCTGTCACTGCAAAGAGCCGTGACAGGGGAGGGACTGGATTCCCCCCCGCCGTAGCTCGCGGTATACTGAGCTTTGGGTGACGGGAGGATGCTGGTTTGTGTCCTCCCATTACCCTTAGGAGAACTATGGGAAAAAGCCCTAACCCCATAATTCTCCTTTTAAGTAACAATATTTGCTTAAAATACTGTAAATTCACAGAAAAGCCACTGTTTGATTTGCGCTGATGCCCAGCTCAATATGTTCTTGGAGGGATGATGCTTTAGAGCAGTTCTTGTAAATTAAGCCTGGTAAAGCTGTTTAGGCCGTAGGTACAATTCAGTTTTGAAGCCTCCTGATCGTTACCCTTTTTTTCTTCCTGCAGTAGAAGCAGTCCAGCAACACCAGTGAACTCTTCCTTGACCAATGTACCAAATGCGGAGAGCATTGTGCAGTCCTTGAATAATTCCATAGACTTGTCACGGGGTAAGTTTGGAATGTTCTTCCCTGCTTTGAGAAACACTGACTTTGTTTCTTGCTGTTTTTACAATTGCTCTTTTCTTGCAGGTAATATGCAGGAAAGCATCCCCGCTGACCCTGCCATGTCGCCATCCAACTCTTCTACACCAAAACCTGTGGTGTCCCGGGTGGTGACCGCTACCCGGCTGGTGAACCAAGTTCCAAAGCCTTTCATAAGCATTGGAGCGAAACTGCCAAGTCCAGTAGCGGGTGTGAAACGGACATCCTCTCCTCAGAAGGAAGAAAGTCCCAAGAAAGTCAAAACTGAAGAGGTGATCGTCTGTCTTTTATTTGTGGTGTACACAAGTGCTCCTTAATTGTACACATAATTACTATCATGTGTATGAAAAGGCTTTTTTCCTATTCCTTATGTATTGTATCTTTTTAAAGTGGTACTCCAGCTACAAAAAAAAATAAAAAGAGCCCATTAACAGGAAAAGCTCAACTTCTATATGAAGCTGTCTCCCACAGTAATTCTTTTCCAGCTCTATATGATAGATCAGGAAGCTTGGGCTCAAAGTACCAGAACGCACGTATGTAGTATACAGGTAGCCGTCCTATTACATATCCATGAATCATTTTTACACTTACATATGCTAAAACTCATAGCTATACAAGTCTGCATGAAAACGGGTATGTTACAGAGAGATGGGGGCCTATCAGAGAGATCACTTGTCTGGCCACAAACTACATAAAGAATTCTCTTTCTTTTGTATAGGATGACACCAATGGCTGCACTGCTGTAGACTCAGATGAGTCAAGTCCATGTGAAATGGAAATATTAAAGGTGAGTTACTTGAAGAGTACGATGTTTCGTTTTGAGATTCCTATAACCATTCCTTCTTTTTTTTTCAGAGTAGCAGCGGGCATGTTTGTCTTATGTTCATAGTACCAACAAATTCCACTGCTCTTTACTGAGCAGGTAGAACCATTTACATCAGCTGCTGCCTTCTTCCCAACTGGTGGGCCATGGTTCCGAACTGGTGGGTTGTGACCCAAAAGTGGGTTGCGACCCCATGTTCAGTGGAAAATCGATCAATGGTCACTTGCACTCCAACTTGATGGAAAGTCATTGCCTTTTATTGACTGGGATAGTGTTTCATTTATAGCAATAAATGGGACACTATCCCAGTCAATAAAAGGTATTGACTTTGCATCAAGTTGGAGTGCGAGTGACCATTGATCGATTTTGTACTATTGGCGGAGGCATCTGCGGTCGCATCAGCACCCACCCGAGTTTTGGGTTTGTTTTGAGGTCAGGATTGCAGTGGGATATACCTTGGACTCGCATGTTCAGTGGGTCGCCGCATGCCTTCCAGTGCACTAGGCGAGAGGCTCTTCAGCCTCCCCCATAGCACAGCAGTGTCAGTTCTCATCCCAAGCAGCCATTCAAAATTTGCTGCCTAGCGCCAAGTGTCCGCTTGAGGTGGGGTGGGCTTGGGGGTATGATCGCGAGGGAGCTCCATCCATACATGCATTGCTAACAGCTCCCTTGTGTGACCAGATTGACATCACATTCTGGCTTCTGGCACCTCCTACAGGGAGTGCAAGGAAATTGTACAAGCAATACACCTATAAATGGAGCTCCATCACGGCACAGCAGCCTACATTGAACCCCTAAAAAAATGTTGGGAGTGTGAATGTGTGCGAGTGTGTGAGAATGTCTGCAAGTGTGTCAGAATGTGTGCGAGTGTGTGAGATTGTGTCTGTGGTTGTCTGTGTCCGTCTGTGTCCGTCAGTGTTTTAATCACAAACTACCACGCAATTGCACCTACTGTTTGTTCTGGTGCGGGAGGTGCTAGTGTTGCCATTCATTTGAATGGTACCCCAAACACACCTCCCGCCCACAGTTTGATTACTTGCACTGGAACATGCAGTACCGCAATACTGTTCATTCCAGTGCAGTGCAGTTTGGGTCGTGACTTAATGACCAGGGACAAATGTGGGTCCTGAGGTTATACAGGTTGAGAACCACTGATCTAGAGAATCTACAGTCCACAGTCGTATACCCATGCACGTTCTTATGACTCCAGGGCCAGCTCAGACCGAAGCCTAATTAACCTACCGGAAAGCTTTTTACTTGTGTCAGGAAAGATATAGGAAGGGCACCCATCCAACACAAGTTCAAATCTTCCTTTGACAATAGCCTATGTGGTGAATTTGTTTAGAAAAACTGTATAGTACAGTGCGTGTAGGTAAATATACTCTGTGTGTGTATATTATGTATGTGTGTGTATATATAATATATAAT